>NC_090930.1:1274328084-1274631114 GCF_040938575.1 Ambystoma mexicanum | reverse complement strand
AGTAGGGGGCATTGAATAAGGAAATTGAATAAGGAAATTGAGGCATAGTTAGTGGGAGACTGTGACAAGTCAGAGTGAGGTGGGGGAGTTGGGGATGGTGACACAAAAGAGTAAGGTGGATTTAGTGGTGGGCTGTGGCAAAAAAGATTGAGGTGAAGTTAGTGAGGGACTGTGAAAAGGAAGAATGAGGCAGCGTTAGTGCGGGACTGTGACAAGGAAGAGTGAGGTGGTGGTTGTGGGGTAATGTAATGAGGAAGAGTAGTGGACTGTGAAAAAGACAAATGAGGTGAAGTTTGTGGGGGACAATGAAGAAGAACAGTGAAGTGGAGTTAGTAGGTACTGTAACGAGGAAGAGTGAGGTGGGGTTGTTGGGAACGACAACGAAGAGTGTAGTGGAGTTTGTGGGGTCTGTGACAAAGAAGATTGAGGTGAAGTTAGGGAGGGACTGTGAAGAGGGTGGCAGAGTTAGTGGTGGACTGTGATGAGTCAGAGTGAGGTGGGGTAGTTGGGGATGGTGAAATGAAAGAGTGAGGTGGAGTTATTGGGGGACTATGGCAAAGAAGAGTGATGTGGAGTTTGTGGGGCAGTGGTGAAAAAGAGTAAGGTGAAGTTAGTGAGGGACTGTGAGGAAGAAGAGTGAGGTGGAGTTAGTGGGGGACTGTCCAAAGGAAGAGTGGTGGTAGTGGGGTAATGCAATGAGGAATAGTGAGGTGGAATTATTGGGCACAATGAGGAAAAAGAGTGAAGTGAAGTTAGTGAGGCACTGTGAAGAGGAAGAGTGAGGTGGAGTTAGTGGGGAGAATGTAATGAGGAAGGTTGAGGTTTTTTTTTGTTGGGGACTGTGACAAAGAAGAGTAAGGTGGAGTTAGTGGGGTCAATGAAGAAGAAGAGTGCAATGGAGTTAGTGGGTGCTGTAACAAGAAGAAAAAGAGTGAAGTGAAGTTAGTGAGGCACTGTGAAGACGAAGAGTGAGGTGGAGTTAGTGGGGAGAATGTAATGAGGAAGGTTGAGTTTTTTTTTTGTTGGGGACTGTGACAAAGAAGAGTGAGGTGGAGTTAGTGGGGTCAATGAAGAAGAAGAGTGCAATGGAGTTAGTGGGTGCTGTAACAAGGAAGAGTGAGGTGGGGTTGTTGGGGATTCTGCCAACGAAGAGTGTGGTAATCTGGTCTTTGATAAAGAAGATTGATGTGGTTAGTGAGAGACTGTGAAGAGGAAGAGTGAGATGGAGTTAGTGGGAAAATGTGATGAGGAAGATTAAGGTGTGGTTTTTTGGGTACTGTGACAAAGAAGAGTGAGGCAGAGTTAGTAGGTGGTATCTGTGACAAGGAAGAGTTAAGTGAAGTTAGTGGGGTACTGCGACAAAGAAGAGTGAAGTGGAGTTAGTGGGGCACTATGATGAGGAAGAGAGACATGGGGTAGTGCAGTCCTGCAACAAGGAAGAATGATTTGTGACAGGAGAGGTCTGTGATAAAGAAGAGTGAGAAAGAGTTAGTGGTGAACTTTGACAAGGTTGAGTGAGGTGGAGTAAGTGGGGGCTGTGATGAGAAAGAGTCAGGTGGAGTTAGTGGCGTTCTGAGATATCAGGAAAAGTGAGGTGGGTAGTGGGTGACTGTTACAAGGAAGAGTGAGGTGGAGTTAAAGAAGGGCTCTGACGAGGAATAGTGAAGTGGGATAGTTTGGATGTATGAAAATATGTGTGAGGTGGGGTTAGGGGGAAAGTGATGAGGAAGATTGAGGGGGTAGTTGGGCACTGTTAGATGGATGAGTGAGGTGTGGCAGTTGGGAACTCTGACAAGAAAGAGTGATGTGTGGTAGTTGGGGACTGTGATGAGAAAGAATGAGTTGGTGGTAGAGGAGTACAGTGATGAGGAAGAGTGAGATGGGGTAGTTGTGCACTGTGGCAAAGAAGAATGAGGTGGAGTTAGTGGGGGACTGTTTTGAAGAAGAGTAAGGTGAAGGTTAGTGGGGGACCATGATGAAAAAAAGTGAGGTGGAGTAAGTGAGGGACAGTCATGAGAATGAGGGAGGTTGAGGTAGTGGTGTTCTCTGATTATGAAACTCGAGATGGGGTAGGAGCGGGGGGTGGGGGGCAACAGGAGACAGACACGGGGCATGAGCAGGGGGTGGGGGGAACAGGAGACAGACACGGAGCATGAGCGGGGGGTGGGGAGAACAGGAGACGGACACGGGGCGTGAGAGGGGGTGGGGGCAACAGGAGACAGACACGGGGCATGAGCAGGGGGTGGGGGGCAACAGGAGAGAGACACGGGACATGAGCGGGTGGGGGAACCGGAGACAGACACGGGGCATGAGCGGGGGGGCAACAGGAGACAGACACGGGGCATGAGCGGGCGGTAGGGGGTACAGGAGACAGACATGGGGCATGAGCGGGGGGTGGGGGGCAACAGGAGACAGACACGGGGCATGAGCAGGGGGTGGGGGGCAACAGGAGACAGACACGGGGCATGGGTGGGAGGAAGAGGAGACAGACACGGGGCATGAGCGGGGGGTGGGGGGAACAGGAGACAGACACGGGGCATGAGCGGGGGATGGGGGGTATAGAAGACAGACACGGGGCATGAGCGGGGTAGTGGGGGGCAACAGGAGAGAGACATGGGGCATGAGCTGGGGGTGGGGGGGTACAGGAGACAGACACGGTGCATGAGCAGGGGGTGGGGGCAACAGGAGAGAGACACGGGACATGAGCGGGGGGTGGGGGGGTACAGGAGACAGACACGGGGCATGAGCGGGGGGTGGGGGGCAACAGGAGAGAGACACGGGACATGAGCGGGTGGGGGGAACAGGAGACAAACACGGGGCATGAGCAGGGGGGGCAACAGGAGACAGACATGGGGCATGAGCGGGGGGGTGGGGGGGTACAGGAGACAGACACGAGCATGAGCGGGGGGTGGGGGAGTACAGGAGACAGACACGGGGCATGAGCAGGGGGTGGGGGGCAATAGGTGAGAGACACGGGGCATGAGCAGGGGGTGGGGGGAACAGGAGACAGACACAGAGCATGAGAGGGGGGTGGGGGGCAACAGGAGACAGACACGGGGCATGAGCAGGGGGTGGGGGGCAACAGGAGAGAGACACGGGACATGAGCGGGTGTGGTGAACCGGAGACAGACGCAGGGCATGAGCGGGGGGGCAACAGGAGATAGACACGGGGCATGAGCGGGCGGTAGGGGGTACAGGAGACAGACACGGGGCATGAGCGGGGGGTGGGGGGCAACAGGAGAGAGACACGGGCATGAGCGGGGAGTGGTGGGAACAGGAGACAGACACGGGGCATTAGCGGGGGGTGGGGGGAACAGGAGACAGACACGGGGCATGAGCGGGGGGTGAGGGGCAACAGGAGACAGACACGGGGCATGAGCGGGGGGTGGGGGGCAACAGGAGACAGACACGGGGCATGAGCAGGGGGTGGGGGGCAGCAGGAGACAGACACGGGGCATGAGCGGGGGGTGAGAGGCAACAGGAGACAGACACGGGCCATGAGCGGGGGGTGGGGGGCAGCAGGAGACAGACACGGGGCATGAGCGGGGGGTGGGGGGCAGCAGGAGACAGACACGGGGCATGAGCAGTGGGCGGGAGGGAGAGAGACACAAGGGGCAAGAGCGGGGGTGGGCAGGAGGGGGTAAGACACAAGGGGCAACAGCGGGGGTGGGCAAGACACAGGGGGCAACAGCGGGGGTGGGCAAGACACAAGGGGCCAAGAGCGGGGGTGGGCAAGACACAGGGGGCCAAGAGCGGGGGTGGGCGGGAGGGGGACAGACACACGGGGCCAAGAGCGGGGGTGGGCGGGAGGGGGAAAGACACACAGGGCCAAGAGCGGGGGTGGGCGGGAGGGGGAAAGACACACGGGGCCAAGAGCGGGGGTGGGCGGGAGGGGGAAAGACACACGGGGCAAGAGCGGGGGTGGGGGGAACAACAGAGACAGACATGGGGCATGAGCAGGGGGTGGGGGGCAACAGGAGACAGACACGGGGCATGAGCAGGGGGTGGGGGGCAACAGGAGACAGACACGGGGCATAAGCGGGGGGTGGGGGCAACAGGAGACAGACACGGGGCATGAGCGGGGGGTGGGGGGCAACAGGAGACAGACAAGGGGCATGAGCGGGGGGTGCGGGGGAACAGGAGACAGTCACAGAGCATGAGCGGGGGGTGGGGAGAACAGGAGACAGACACGGAGCATGAGCGGGGGGTGGGGGGCAACAAGAGCAGACACAGGGCATGAGCGGGGGTGGGAGGAACAGGAGACAGACATGGGGCATGAGCGGGGGGTGGGGAGAACAGGAAACAGACACGGGGCATGAGCGAGGGGGTGGGGGGCAACAGGAGACAGACACCGGGCATGAGCGGGGGTGTGGGGGGCAACAGGAGACAGACACCGGCATGAGCGCGGAGTGGGGGGGTACAAGAGACAGACACGGGGCATGGGTGGGAGCAAGAGGAGACAGACATGGGGCATGAGCGGGGGGTGGGGGAACAGGAGACAGACACAGGGCATGAGCGGGGCTGGGGGGTACAGAAGACAGACACGGGGCATGAGCGGGGTAGTGGGGGGCAACAGGAGAGAGACATGGGGCATGAGCGGGGGGTAGTAGGGGGTACAGGAGACAGACACGGGGCATGAGCAGGGGGTGGGGGGCAACAGAAGAGAGACACGGGGCATGAGCGGGGGGGTGGGGGGGTACAGAAGACAGACACGGGGCATGAGTGGGGGGTGGGGGCAACAGGAGAGAGATACGGGACATGAGCGGGTGGGCTGAACAGGAGACAGACACGGGCCATGAGCGGGGGGTGGGGGCAACAGGAGAGAGACACGGGACATGAGCGGGTGGGGGGAACAGGAGACAGACACGGGGCATGAGCAGGGGGGCAACAGGAGACAGACATGGGGCATGAGCGGTGAATGGGGGTGTACAGGAGACAGACACGGGGCATGAGCGGGGGTGGAAGGGTACAGGAGACAGACACGGGGCATAAGCGGGGGAGTGGGAGGTACAGGAGACAGACACGAGCATGAGCGGCGGGGTACAGGAGACAGACACGGGGCATGAGCAGGGGGTGGGGGGCAACAGGAGAGAGACACGGGGCATGAGCAGGGGGTGGGGGGGAACAAAAGAGACAGACACGGGGCATGAGCAGGGGGTGGGGGGGCAACAGGAGAGAGACACAGGGCAGGAGCGGGGGGTGGGGGGCAACAGGAGACAGACACAGGGCATGAGCGGGTGGTGGGGGGTACAGGAGACAGACACGGGGCATGAGCAGGGGGTGTGGGGAACAACAGAGAGACACGGGGCAGGAGCGGGGGGTGGGGGCAACAGGAGACAGACACGGGGCAGGAGCGGGGGGTGGGGGGAACAACAGAGAGACACGGGGCAGGAGCGGGGGGTGGAGGGCAACAGGAGACAGACACGGGGCATGAGCGGGCGGTGGGGGCAACAGGAGAGAGACACGGGGCATGAGCAGGGGGTGGGGGGAACAACAGAGAGACACAGGGCAGGAGCGGGGGGTGGGGGGCAACAGGAGACAGACACGGGGCATGAGCGGGGGTGGGCGGGAGGGGGAAAGAGACACGGTGCAAGAGCGGGGGTGGGCGGGAGGGGGAAAGACACACGGGGCAAGAGCGGGGGTGGGCGGGAGGGGGAAAGACACACGGGGCAAGAGCGGGGGGTGGGTGGGAGGGGGAAAGACACACGGGGCAAGAGCGGTGGGTGGGCTGGAGGGGGAAAGACACACGGGGCAAGAGCAGGGGGTGGGTGGGAGGGGGAAAGACACACGGGGCAAGAGCGGGGGTGGGCGGGAGGGGGAAAGACACACGGGGCAAGAGCGGGGGTGGGCGGGAGGGGGAAAGACACACGGGGCAAGAGCGGGGGTGGGCGGGAGGGGGAAAGACACACGGGGCAAGAGAGGGGGTGGGCGGGAGGGGGAAAGACACACGGGGCAAGAGCGGGGGTGGGCGGGAGGGGGAAAGACACACGGGGCAAGAGCGGGGGTGGGCGGGAGGGGGAAGACACATGGGGCAAGAGCGGGGGTGGGCGGGAGGGGGAAGACACACGGGGCAAGAGCGGGGGTGGGCGGGAGGGGGAAGACAGGAAGACACACGGGGCAAGAGCGGGGGTGGGCGGGAGGGGGAAGACACACAGGGCAAGAGCGGGGGTGGGCGGGAGGGGGAAGACACACGGGGCAAGAGCGTGGGTGGGCGGGAGGGGGAAGACACACGGGGCAAGAGCAGGGGTGGGCGGGAGGGGGAAAGACACACGGGGCAAGAGCGGGGGTGGGCGGGAGGGGGAAAGGCACACGGGGCAAGAGCGGGGGTGGGCGGGAGGGGGAAAGACACACGGGGCAAGAGCGGGGGCGGGAGGGGGAAAGACACATGGGGCAAGAGCGGGGGTGGGCGGGAGGGGGAAAGACACACGGGGCAAGAGCGGGGGTGGGTGGGAGGGGGAAAGACACACGGGGCAAGAGCGGGGGTGGGCGGGAGGGGGAAAGACACACGGGGCAAGAGTGGGGGTGGGCGGGAGGGGGAAAGACACACGGGGCAAGAGCGGGAAAGACACACGGGGCAAGAGCGGGAAAGACACACGGGGCAAGAGCGGGAAAGACACACGGGGCAAGAGCGGGGGGAGAGCGGGAGGGGGAAAGACACACGGGGCAAGAGCAGGGGGTTGGTGGGAGGGGGAAAGACACACGGGGCAAGAGCGGGGGTGGGCGGGAGGGGGAAAGACACACGGGGCAAGAGCGGGGGTGGGCGGGAGGGGGAAAGACACACGGGGCAAGAGCGGGGGTGGGCGGGAGGGGGAAAGACACACGGGGCAAGAGAGGGGGTGGGCGGGAGGGGGAAAGACACACGGGGCAAGAGCGGGGGTGGGCGGGAGGGGGAAAGACACACGGGGCAAGAGCGGGGGTGGGCGGGAGGGGGAAGACACATGGGGCAAGAGCGGGGGTGGGCGGGAGGGGGAAGACACACGGGGCAAGAGCGGGGGTGGGCGGGAGGGGGAAGACAGGAAGACACACGGGGCAAGAGCGGGGGTGGGCGGGAGGGGGAAGACACACAGGGCAAGAGCGGGGGTGGGCTGGAGGGGGAAGACACACGGGGCAAGAGCGTGGGTGGGCGGGAGGGGGAAGACACACGGGGCAAGAGCGGGGGTGGGCGGGAGGGGGAAAGGCACACGGGGCAAGAGCGGGGGTGGGCGGGAGGGGGAAAGACACACGGGGCAAGAGCGGGGGTGGGCGGGAGGGGGAAAGACACACGGGGCAATAGCTGGGGTGGGCGGGAGGGGGAAAGACACACGGGGCAAGAGCGGGGGTGGGCGGGAGGGGGAAGACACACGGGGCAAGAGCGGGGGTGGGTGGGAGGGGGAAAGACACACGGGGCAAGAGCGGGGGTGGGCGGGAGGGGGAAAGACACACGGGGCAAGAGTGGGGGTGGGCGGGAGGGGGAAAGACACACGGGGCAAGAGCGGGAAAGACACACGGGGCAAGAGCGGGAAAGACACACGGGGCAAGAGCGGGAAAGACACACGGGGCAAGAGCGGGGGTGGGCGGGAGGGGAAAAGACACACGGGGCAAGAGCAGGGGTGGGCGGGAGGGGGAAAGACACACGGGGCAAGAGCAGGGGTGGGCGGGAGGGGGAAAGACACACGGGGCAAGAGCGGGGGTGGGCGGGAAGGGGAAAGACACACGGGGCAAGAGCGGGGGTGGGCGGGAGGGGGAAAGACACACGGGGCAAGAGCGGGGGTGGGCGGGAGGGAGACAGACACACGGGGTGAGAGCGGGGGTGGGGGGAGGGAGACAGACACACGAGGCATGATCGGGGGGTGGGCGGGAGGTGGAGACACAGACGAGGCAAGAGCGGGGGGTGGGCGGGAGGGGGAGAGACACACGGGGCATGAGCGGGGGTGGGCGGGAGGGGGAGAGACACACGGACATGAGCGGGGGGTGGGCGGCGGGTGGTGAGAGACATACGGACATGAGCGGGGGTGGGCGGCGGGTGGGGAGAGACATACGGACATGAGCGGGCGGCGGGTGGGGAGAGACAACATGGACATGAGCGGGCGGCGGGTGGGGAGAGATAACACGGACATGAGCGGGCGGCGGGTGGGGAGAGACAACATGGACATGAGCGGGGGTGGGCGGCGGGTGGGGAGAGACAACACAGACATGAGCGGGCGGCGGGTGGGGAGAGACAACACGGACATGAGCAGGCGGCGGGTGGGGAGAGACAACACGGACATGAGCGGGCGGCGGGTGGGGAGAGACAACACGGACATGAGAGGGGCATGAGCGGGGGGTGGGCGTAAGGGAGAAAGACACACGGGGCAAGAGGTGGGAGGAACAGGAGACAGACACGGGCATAAGCGGGGGTGGGGGACTTACTGTGCAGGCGGGATACAAAGCCTCTCATGCGAGGAACAAAGATGGCGGGCGTCTCTGAAGCCAGACGCACTGCACGCTTCCACGCATCCAATGAGAGAGCACGTCAGATGTCCGCGGACATCACACAAGCTGCTGGCCCAATCACCGTCCTGTCCGCAGAGCGAACAGGGAAGTGTGTCCGCGGAGCGAACACAGATATCACTAATTTTTTTCAATTACATTTTTGTCATTTTTTTAAAAACTACAGGACGGATTTACACCAGATAAAGCAAAGCACGCTTTCGGGACCAAGCCGCCGCTCCTGCTGCTAATTTGGTGTAAATCCGTCCAGCGGTTTGGGCTGTAGGCGTGAGCAGTTTTTTCCCATTATGTCTATGGGAAAAAAAAAAGTTTTGGGACCCCCCTATAACTTTGCCCCCCCTGGACGAATCCTCACCAAACTTTGCATAAAAATTCAGAGTGACCCAACTACTTTTTTTGCAAAGTTTGGTGAGGATCCGTCCCGGGAGAGCGAAGATATAAGCCACCCAAAAAGTGCTCTTCCTATGGAAACAGCAACTTAACCATAACTACATGGCCACTACCGTGGCCATGTAATATATATATATATATATCGCACTTTTATAATAAATTAATAACTGATATCAAACTTGCGAATATGAGCAGTAATCAGCAATAGGTAATCCTACAATAGCACAGTTCTGGTGATTTATGACTAGGAACAGGGGAATAAGGTATCAGAGAATGCTTTATGGTTTCAAGGAGATGCAAAGATGAATAAAAGGCAGTACAGAAATAAACTTGATATGATTTCAGCAAAAGATAATGTGATCACTTTTTCTTTGACAATTCACTCCCCCCCTATGCAATGTAAGGAGATGGAAGTAACACACACAATTCTCAGGAATACACACAAATGCAATACAAAGTTCCAGTTCTCCCCAGCGAGCTTAGAGGAAAACAGGTATGATTTTAAACACTGGCAAAATCCTTTAAAAGGTGGCGGCAATGAAGTGAAAAATATACTCAAATTGCTTTTAATTCCCTATAGGAGGTTCATGGTGAGTGATAGCTACTTTAAATTAGTTCAGGATCATTTTAGCAATGCTCTATGAATGATTGTCAGGTTGCAAACCAATTTCAGCAAAGGAAGGCAAGACGCTGCTATTTTGACAAGTGAAGAAATTGAGCCAAATCACAAATCGTTGCAATTTTTCCGAGTGCGTCGAGCGCGATTACGGAAAAACTATAAGGAGTAGCAAGTCCGTTTTAGGTTCCCTGTAAAGCATAGAATCTTAGCTTTAAAATTAAAACTCGCTCCTAGCACCAAGGGTTCAAGAGATACGGACGATTTAGTGGAAGTAGATTTTCAGAATTGAAATTACAGTTTCAGAATGACAGATGCGCTTTGGAAGGTTTTGAATCAACAGGATGGACATGATTTCTGATGATGCAGTTCTAATAGGTTAAAATAGTTTGAATTAGATTATTTTAAACTAAGAGATTGGGTTTTTGCACAGTCCTAAGGATACTCACTCCTAATTTTGGAAGGACTGGGCCTCGTTAAGGATCTGGTCAGGTTTGGACTGCGGTTCCCTGGCCACGGACGGTCTCTGCCTGGTTCTGCTCACAGCGATCTCTGGTCTCTCTGGATAATTCTGCCTTCTGGGTCTGTCAGGCACCGGTTCTGCTCACAGCGGTCTGGTCTGGGTACAGCTCTGCTTTCTGGTCTAGACTGTGGTTCTGGATTCAGCACTGCTTTCTGGGTAATGGCACAGGGTACTAGCCAGAATCAGACAGCTCAGACCGGCTGTTTGAATAGTTTGGTTTGGTTGCTAGGTTTTGAAGGCCTGCTGATAGGAGTTCAGCTGTTGGGTTCTAGAGTTCTTGGAGTTTTGTTCTGGAGTCAGGAGTCTCTGGATGTGAAGTCTGAAGTCTGGATGTGAAGTTGTCTGTCAAAATGCTCCGCAGAAAGTGAAAAAGAAAGTCCCTACCTGGCTTCCAGTGGCTCTTTTTATGTGTTTTGAAAATGGGTGGGTCGGCTAATTCTGCATGCCCAACCCTCACAAGATTTGATAGGTCAAAGGATTCTTTGGTCCCTGATTTGAGAAAGGATAGTGTGTCAGAGTGATGTCAGCCATTTACAATCTATTGAAGAAACGCCCCTTTGCTTTTACCTTAGAAATCATTTTTCATAACTACACATATTCCCCAGATACACAGTTGTTTGACATTACATGTACATATTACAGATAACTTAAGGTACATTCTGGCCCAACCCTGATCTTCCTGGGGGCTTGCATTCAAAAATGACAACTTATTTTCATTTTTAGTTGATTTACCAATATCGGACGTTTACCAAAAATGGCACACATGTACACCGCCTTTCGACCCATATTCCATTAATTTACTAGGTCTCTAGCATAAGCACAGTGTCTGTAGTATTAATAATTAGCAGGGTTTTGGCTCAGAACATCACAGAGCGACCAGCCTAGTTTTGAACTGGGAGTGAATGTGTCAATTTAAAGATCCCAAAGTTGTACATTTCTGTCATCTGGTTACAATTAGTTATCCATGTTTTTATAAAACATATATTTGCCTTCAATTCAATTCACTTCAGTGTTTGGGTATGCCCCCAGAAACTTGGGAGTCAGGGATCACATGTATCTTCTGCAAGGCAGAGCTCTGTTTACAGTCCACACCCAAATTAACATACCCCATTCAATTGCAGGACTCTGTTGTGTCAGCTGAGGTCAGCAGGCCAGGGGGCCACTCTGCATTTGGTTAGCATGTCCATGTGATCTCCTGGCTTCTTGTGTGTAGTTCTGAGGTGAGAAGGTTTCCCAGCCTCTTGCAATGTTAATTGAATCAGCCTGTCTTCAGGGAACAGCAGGTGTTTAAATTTTCAATTAACCAAAAAGGCTTTGAAGTTTCCAGCTGTCTCAGGAGGCTGGCAACTCCTGAAGTACAGTTCTACTGTCAGAGTTTAGACCGCTAGCTCGGGCTTGTGTCCAAAGCTGGTACTGCAGCACCCATTTTTTTTTAGGAGTTGTCTTGAATTTGACAGGAGGATTTTGTTTGACAGCTCTAATCCTTGCTGCCATTGTTTTGATGGGCATCCTTTCAGTAGAGTGGTGATGTGGAACCCCCCTCAAGAAGGTTGAATCTTTCGAGTGGTCTTGTGCCTATGATTTTAGCAACTCGTTGACATCAATTAAAAATGGATTTTGAACAAATTGAAATGGGCATTTTGAGCTTGCACTTCAGAGAAACAGCAGTGATTTCAAGGCGCTTTTGATCTAACAGGCACTGCTATTTTTCCTTTGGCACCACCTTTCACCACTGGCGCTTCTGGTCCATCACGCTTGCACTGGTGGGTGGCAGGTTAGGCGACCATTTTGGTATGCACAAAACTGCGCGCTCCTCCTGGTTCTGGGATAGAATGATGGGCGGCGACATCTCAATCCCCACATCTACCCAATCTATTGATTTAGTTTTGTTCTGGCCTAATAATTCAACATGGGTCAAAACCCTTCACAGTAGTTGACCTTGCTGACTGTTCTCGTCTTCTGAACTTTTAAGGGAGTGAAGGTACATTGCTATCTTTGTCTGCAGCCTTATGCATAGGCCTTGTTTTCTCTTCTTGCACCATGTGTGACGAGATCATGATTTGGCCATTTTGTCCTCCTATTTAATGCTATTTGATTCAATTATACTTTGTGTTATTACTCTCTTTGGCATCTGGAGACTTGGTTGCTCCACCTTGCATATGCTTTCTGCATCATGAACTGCCCAATAATTGGCACTCGCAAATGTTTACTCGTTTGCCTAATCCAAGAGAAATATGCCCTGCGTGCATAGCTTCTAATCCTCTTGGTCTTGCAATTATTTCTTACTGCGGCATCCTTTATCCTGAGCCAAATAAATATTTTTTTTTCTTGCATGAGTCTGTATTTCAGTGCCTGTCAGTTCTGTAGCCTTGGTATCTCTCCAAAGGGTTTTTAGCTTATAAATAGATGAAACCGATGTTCATCTTCTCATCATGGCTGCTTTACCCATGTTATGTTTTCTACTGCAGCAAGCTGCTGTAAGTCTCATCTACCTTGCATTTCTGCATATATACATCTACATTTCATCTCACTTTCCTTTCAAAATATATATGATTTCTTTGTATATACATGTGTTTACTTTGTTACTTTGGTCAAATATTCATTATTTAAGTATTTGTATATCATTTCAGTGAGCCCTTGTGTCTTCTCTTCATGACCATCACTTTACACCCGTCAGACTTTACTCATAGTTATTTTATGTCCATTGGTGTCTGCAGACTCCCTTCTACCACTTCAATTCAAGGGTACATTTGGTACTGTTTTCTGAGTGCATAACGTCTTTCATATATTTGATGCAGTATTGGGATGACAGGTGTCATGCACAGTGCTTTCTTGCTGCTCTTCCAATATGACAGAGGGGAGGGGTGGGATCCATGAGTGTTGTACACATCTGCTTCTCTACATTTCCCCCTCTGGTTGAGTTCTCGACCACCTCCTCAGTCTTCTTTACTTTCTCTTCACAATGTGTTTTTTTTGGAATCCATATCTTTATCAACCTTCTCAGGTCACCTGCATTCTTTGTGTTCATCCATACTCCAGGTCATTTGGCAACACTCTCCAGTCGGTTGACAGAATACCCAAATTGCCATATAGTTCTTATGATACTTGGGATAGTAAAACTTTTTCCTGTGGGTGCTAGGGCACTTCCTTTCCGGTGCTCACAAGTGGTGACTTTGGTCTGTGTGTGCCCATCATTTACAGTATTCACATCCATCATTATCTTCATCCCAATAGCTTTTTTCACAGTCTTCTTGCATTGTTCTATGATTAGTCTTATAAGACAGAATCCTAGCAATACCAACACTAGTATTGCTCCCAATAGTTTGAAGGCATTTGCCATCCAGATTGGAACCCACAAAAACAGAGACGAAAACCAATCTTCATCTTCGGTTTCATCTACTTCTTCCACCATTTTTGTATGCTGGATCAACAGCATAGTTATTGCTTCTATCAGAGTTCCAGCCCAATCTTGGCACACACACCTCCTTCCATTGCTGTAATCAAGTCTAGGACATACCTGTTCTGGAGGGTCATGAGCTTGATGGCCCTCAATTCTTTTCTAATTGCATTAAATCCTTTTATTGTTGTGTTGATCGTTTGTAGCAGTTCCCACCTGGTGATTTGGAACCACTTGACATTTACTGCAGTTTGAATCCCTGGCATGAATGTAGATGTAAATATCACTGCTGTTCTATGGAACAATTTGTGCACATCTGGAATGTCATAGTGTGCTTCTATTGATTTTACCCAAAAAATAGTTCTCAATCTTCTGTCGGATGAGGTTGAGCAACCTCTTCTTCCTCTGGTGTGCATCCATTTTCAGGAAGCTGTCTATGCAGCGATCACTTGCGGAATCATTAATGCAGTTACAAGTATGATCACTGTGGAACATACTCCTCCACAATTTTTAGGTAGCTGCATATAAGCTTTGGATCCACAGGCCCAATAGTGGTTTATTAGCATGGCAGATCATTCATTCCTTGTACATCAATTATTTGCTTGCATCCTTTATTTTCTCTAAAAGTGCTCAAACCTTTGTTTCTGAAACACAGTGTTGTGTTCTTCATTAGTAACATGGACACATGTCCTGCTTCATTTTCAACCCATGTTAATAATTTTGAATACTTAGCCCATTCTTGTAAGAATTCATCATTCACTATTTGCACTACTTATACTAGTACTGTCATCAGTAAGTGTTCACTGCATGCTAGAATTCCATCTTCCCAACTTGTACTGGTAGCAACATGTTAATATACCAATACCTGAGGCCTCTCCCAGCATCCTGGAAATCTTGGTATTTCCCAAACATCTGCACAACCCAGTCTTTATCTGTTTGCCAGTGATATCACTGAATGAATTGAGGAGAATTCTACTTTTGCAATCTAGTTCTTATTCAATTTTATTTGTTTTTATATACCAACCTTCATATGAAAACATTATTTTCAACATCCATCATAGGGTTGCCCATCTTCCTTCAAATTGTCCTCTTGTTGTGCATGCTGCTAGATAGCTGGGACACTTTGCATCATGCATAGATATTTACTTGCAATGAACATACATAGCAGCTTTCGTCTGATGACTCCTTCCCACTTCCTTCATGCGCTGGTACCATATGTTATTTTTTAAATGGGCCAAATTATCAAGATATGAATTCATATCCTCATGATCTTCCCCAGCCTCTTTCTGAAATCGGATAAGTTGTTTGGAAATTTCAGGGAAAATATCACTCATGCTTTTGTTAGGGATAGAAATCGATTTCTCATTGGTAAACACTCCATCTGTATTATAAAACATCATTTGGTGAAATGTTATAAGCATGAGAAAGTAAAGGGAACACATTATGCAAAATGTAACTACAAGAAGTATTCCAAGAAAATCCATGTGTCAAATTATATCCTGTATGGTAGGAGGTCTTCTTGCTAGCAATGTGTATCTTATGTAATGGAAGATTCACATTCTCTTTAATTCAGTCGCTTTTATAAACTGCACTTTTATAACAAACATTGCAATATTATTCCTATGATTATCTTGCAAATAATAGGACTTTGTTTACGATTTACCAAAAATGTGGCATCAACGTGTCATTTTACTAAAGCTGGATATGATTGAAGTATTTATTCAAAAACAGAATGCAGAAATATGTGTAATGCATAAGGCAACATAAAGTGTCATGTGCAATCTTCGTGTTCTTGTTGGTCAACACCTCTTGTAACCTAACCGGAATGTCTGCGAATGTTACAAGGTTTGTTTAATTCCCATTAAACTTGGGAATTGTCCATAGTTCAAATTAGTTTATTTCATCTGTTCTTTGTTTTGGCTCTTGGTAGCCGATCACATCTGCATTCGAGTTTCACAGCAGTGGGAGTGGCCCCCTCTACTAGGTACGGTCCCTCAAAATGGGGCTAAATCCAAGTGCTTACAAAACTCTTTACAAGCACTTGGTCTCCTGGATACAAACTAGGTCGCTTTAGCAAGTCAACAGGATCAATTGTTTGTCCGTCTTCATCAATCTTCTTCAACCCTTCCCTCTGATTTTTGATATGTTGGGAAATAAAAGAAACACTAGTGGTCATATTTGTTAAATAAACATGCATGTCATCCCCTAATGTTTTCGCTACACTATGTGCATCCATTTGTATTCGAGTGGGATAAGCAATGTGTACTCTCATATGGCGTCCAGTCAATAACTCATGAGGAGTTAGGTGGTGATCGCAGCCTGGCTAGTTTCTCAGGGCAAACAGAGCAAGGGTTAGGCAATGCAGCCATCCCTTCTTTAAGGTAATTTTGATTTTGGCTATTCTTTCTTTAAGGAGTCCATTTAGCCTCTCTCAGATACAATTTGCCTAGGGGTGATAGGCGGATGAAAACTTATGCTTTATGACTAATAGACAACTTATCTGTTCGAACAATTCATTTACAAAATGCAGCCCGTTATCAGACAGCAGGACTTTGCACACATCTCATCTAGGAAACACCTCACGTAGCAGAAACTTGGCAGTACATGTGGCATCAGGGTGCGTACGTGTACCTGCCTCAATACATCTGGACATACTACCACTAATATGTATCTGTAGCCATTGCATATTTGCAACAAAGCCATATATTCTCTATGTAGATGCTGAAAAGGACCACTGGGTGTGGGTATTGATCCTCTTACTGTTCGCAAGGTATGCCCTGCTGTGAACTTCTGCCAAACAATACAGTTCACAATAAACTGTGCAACGTGTTCTAATAAAATTGGCAAAAACCAGTCTTGTGCAATAATGTCAGCAAGATTCTCTCTGGTTGTATGTGCAGGATAGTCAAGCTGATCCCGTGCTACTTTCAATAATGATAGAGGCATAACTGGCTTTCCAGTGCTATCCTGTCTCCATATAGCCTCAGTGGGAGATAAAGAATACCCTGTCTCTTCCAAAATCCTGCTCTTCCTGTGGAGCTCAACCTTGTAGCTCAATTAACTGTACAATGAATAACATATTAAAACCGTATTTTAGCAGCATGCAACATTCTGACATTTGCTTTACATCTTCTACTTTGAAATCAGAAATATTTGGAAAATATGCTGCTCTTTTGGCTTCAACATCTGTGGCTTCATTACCATGTGAAATCATATCTGCCCTCTTAGAATGGGCAGCACCCTTCACCATGGCGATAGCCAATGGGAGCTTGAGTACCTTAATGAGTTTGTCCAATAGCGGCACATATTGCACTGGTGTGTTGTCTGCATGGAGGAAAGCCCTCCTTTTCCAACATGACAACCCTGAATGAACGGTCGATGTCACATAGGCAGAGTCGTAATACACTGTCACTTCCTCATCCTCATATCTCTGGAGTGTGGCGATAAGCGCCCCTAATTCTGCAGTCTGTGCTGAGCAATCTAAAGGCAGTCTTGCACTTGTCAGTATTTTAATTTCACCATCACAGTTTAACTTACTAGTGCCAATCCCATATGTCTTTCTACTGTTTTCAAAGAACCGTCAATTAACCGAATTTCATCGCTCCAAGAGCATTTTTCCTAATATGGTTAATGTCAGCATAGAACTCAGTCTACGTTGTGCAGTCATGTACATAGTCGTCCTTCCCTATTGGTTCTGCTATGAATGTCGCTGGATTCACTACTCTGCATCTAACTATTTTTATCGCTGGGTTTGAAATAATCACTTTGTACCCTTAAACCCTTTGCGGTCTTTTGGGTTCCTCTAAAATGGCAAACAAGGAATGCTTGATGAAAAACATCATTGAACATCCCATTGTAATACTTGCAGCCTTTTCAATCGCGAAAGCAGCAGCAGCTTACACTTGTTAGGAAGGGTAATGCTCTTTCATTACTGGGTCTAAAATACAGCAATAGCAGGATAATGGTTTATGTCCATGTCCTAATGTTGTCTTCTGTGTAAGAACTGCCTTCATTACTTCTCAATTTGAATGTGAGAATAAGTAAAACTCCTCATTATAACCAGGAATCCCTAACACAGGGGCTGTACAAATCGCCCTTTTTAATTCTTTGCATCCTTCAGTCATCTCATCGGTCCATGTTATTTAGCTTTTTACCTATCTGTGCTTCCTTGAGTCCATTTAAAAGTGGTTGAATATATGTGCTATAGTCAAAAGCCCAGGCCCTGCAATAAATACATAGAGCAAAAAATTGCTACATATCCCTCACTGTCTCAGGTGTTGGAGTTCTTATGTTCGCTTTGCTTTGCTTCGGCTCTCTCAGGTGTCACCTCATCCCATCTTGAGAGAATAGCTGACCTATGTACAGGATCTCTTTCTGACAATATTGTAGTTTTTCTTTATCTACCTTGTATCCTTTCTCTGCTAGTACTGTCATTATTTGAACTGAATCTTCTGAATCGTCTGTCTCACTGCACACTAATATGTCATCTACATAGTGACTTATTGTGCTCTCAAGTTGTACATTACCTAGGTCCATCTGAAGAACCCTATTACAAATTGATGGGGACTCGCAGTACCCCAGAGGTAACCTTGTATGTTTCCAGCTCTGGTTTCTATAGGAAAACAAAGTAAAATCTTGTGAGTCTTTATGAAGGAGAATTGAAAAGAAAATGTTTTTAACTTTATGACTGTATGATATTTGGTTTTTCCTGGGATGTTGCATAATATTGTACCTGGATTCAGGACCAGACGAATGCTGATGGCACCAATATTCCCAGCTGTATTAATGAGGAAATGGTTTCAAATATGCCTTCATCGGCTTTTGTGGAAATGGGATACTGTTTTACTTGTGGCAGAATTGCTCCTGGTTCCAGTTTTATTTTAGCTGCTCCTGCTCCACTCAATAGACTCATATCATAAGGAGGGTTGTTGCATAAGATTATTGGCACATTTTCTAAATCTTCCTTGAAAAATGATGGTTTCTTTTTCATCAATGCCATTCTCTGTGGTAGCTACCTATTCTCAACTTTAATCCAATAAGTGAGACATAGGAAAAATCATCATCTGAATAATCATCTCTGAACAATTTTTCATCTGACAGGTTTGTTAGTCTGTATCCTTCACCGAGAGCTATTACTGCTCTTCATCCTCTTCCCGCATCATCTGTCCCATGAAGATACACACTTTCCTCTCTTGCCACTGCTGCTTCTAGTTCTAGAGGAATAACATGCCCTTCCTCGTCATCCATAGGTATTTCTGGCCTAAACAAAAATGTGTCAGGTATTCTCAACAATTTAACTACCAGTCTAGGAAGCCATGTCAACAAAATATTGAATCCATCAAAAAATACTTCTGGGTCTAAAGGAAACCCTTGTAATGGTTTTTTGCCTGTAAATGTTAATATGAATTCTCTTACATTTATGATATGATATGTTATGGCATTTATAACGCGCCTATACACAAGTGTTCAAGGCGCATTGAGGCAAGGGAGGGGGAACAGAGGGAAGACAGACAATGATCCTACTAGGCCAGGTGTCATTCAGATCACGCAAGTGCATGGAAAGGGGAAGGAGGAAAGTGCGGAGTGGGGACATGTAGCGTATGCCTGAAGTGGAACACACTATCCCTTTGTCAGTGAAAGATATCATCATGTTTAGTTATGTCAAGTTACTTCCTAATATGTTAACTGTAGTCTGCCGCAAATACAATAATGGCATAGAAATATCATGCTCTCCTATGGAAAGTAGTAATTTGTCAGTAAAAGGAACCAAACACGTAGTCCCACAGAATCCCTGCACATTCATGGCAATCTCAGACATTGGGTACTTTCCTTTTTGAACAAAGGCACAAGTTGCTCCTGTGTCTACAAGGAATGGAAATGTATTGCCTCCTATTGTTACCCTGATCCTTGGTTCCTCTTGTGGGTCTGGTATCACAGATAGTGCTGAACACATGAAGTCGGCCTGCAGGCTCTCCTATTTTGGGTATGAATTCATACATGTACTTTAGAAGGATTTCCTCCCACTACTGTCACACTCCCTATCCTGGTTGTGGGTATTTGTGGGGCTTCGGCATTCGCCTTCTATTGTGGCACTGTTGCTTGTTGCATCAGAGCGTACTGTGGTTGTTGTGCCTGTACTTGCTGTGTTTGCATAGGCGCTTGCTGTGGTTGCCCCTGTGGCAATTGCATTTGCTGTGGGATCTGCTACATTTGTGGCGCACGTGTCTGATACTGTGTGTGATCATGGGCATGATATTCCTGTGGTTCTGTATTATACTGTGGGCAATAACCAAACCCTCCCCTCTTGGAGCTTGCCAGTTCTGCTGCATGCCCCCTCGACTTGTACAGATTCAGGCTATGTGCCCCGTTCTTCCACAATTGCAGCATTGCTGCATCTGTCCTCCATTAAACCCTCCTCCTCTTGAGGGTTTTGAAATCTGCCTCATCCTCTAGGTCAATTCCCTCTACCTTGTGGCCAAAAAGGGTACCCACCTTGATCTACAGGGTACCCTGCATTGCTTGGCTGCTCTGGCTGCAAGTCCTGTGTGGCCACACCTTCACCACTCGTCAATACTGCTCCTTCTATAGAAAGCATTGACAATGTATTCTGAACTAACTTTGCTTCCTCCTGCTTTCTATTCTCAGATTTTTTCTTATTCTTCTCTTTTAACAATAGACAATGATGTACAATGGTCAACTGTATTTCTTGCCATGGCTTTGCTTCCATCCCTACCTGTTACTTAATTTCCCGTTGCACTGGCTCATGCAGTCTCTGACATAGAATAAGGTAAAACATTGCTACTGTTTTATCCATGGCTCCCGCCTCTCAAGACGCCAACGTTCTTCAATCTCCTGAAAAAAAGCAACAGGTCCTTGCCCTCTCCCACTAGGCTACAGGGATCTGTTTTCCAGGTGGCCAGGACCCTGCCATTGCTTTTGGATCCAGTATCTGGGAATGGACCATTGTGGGAGGATAACCTGGGTGAGGGGTCTTTGGGGAGTGGGAGTGGGACACTGGATGGTGAGATGCGGCATCCCCTTCCCTAAAAACCTTTACACCATCCAACCAGGAAGGATATTTAGGAACACTAACACCGCCCTTTTACAACATGAACACTTTAAAACAGACAGCCCGCTGTGCGAGAAAAGAGACTAACATCCGACCAGTATACCTGATGCGTCCAAATACAATGGTCAGACGAGGTCAGGCAATTATTGACCATCCCACACACACGTGACTTACATTAAGCGTGGAGCATGAGAGCACACTCTGAGTGATGCAAAACACACGAGGAAACAGCAGTTTCGAGACGCCAGCTGAACGGGAGAAAAAAATACTGCAAAACAGAAGGGTATCGCAACCCTCGACAATACAACACGTAAGACCAGGCCGAAAGAATCCTGCATTGTGTGGCGTACCAATAATGAAGGCAGGGAGAAACAGCCGCATACTTGGCTCCAAAAACTAAGCAGCATCATTGAAATCAAAACAGCTGGTGAGTTGGTGAGCACAATACAAGACTGGTGTGTGTTCAAGCCAAGGTTGCAAGAAGCAACATTTTATGGTGAGCGCTGGAACGAACATTGTTAAAATGCGTGTGATAAGAGACGCAAGTAAAGTTGAACTGCTGATGAGTGATTGAACCTTAAAAGCAGGATAAAATACCTTTTACAGAGTGGTCTGGCACCACATGAGTACTCAATCGAAGGTCTTGGTAAGGTATCCAGCTGAGAAGTGGCAAAAGTGAAAGTGAGAAAAAGGTTATATCAAGAAGAGAACGAGTAATTGTGAATCGCAGTGGTCCTGCGATGGGTCGAGCAAAATCCTGCGGTCAGTCGAATATCTTCGATTTTGATGAAGTAAAGAAAGTTCAGAAAAGTCGATACATTTGGTTTGGGAGACAAATTTAAGGATGTGTGTTAAAGTGGGTCTGAGACTGGCAGAGGGGGACCTGGGGTGAACAGTAAATCATCAGAGAAGTTGTACATGTGAAATCTTAAGAAGAAAGGAACTTTAATGCTTGTTGTGTTGCATTGTGCCCGCTGAAATAAGAGAGAATTTGGCACAGAAGGCCCTGATGTTGAAGTTTGCAACTGCAGCCTCCTGCTAGAGAAGCCAGAGAGTGTGTAAGGTCTAGTGTGCCACCTTGTCCCGTGCTGAAAACGTGGGTAAGGGAAGCCAACAGCTTGAATTTCCTAACATATAATTTCTTGAATACTTTTGTTTTGCATAACTTTGTTTCCCACACTATTTGTATTTGGAAGTAAGGATTGGCAATAGGTTTATTAGTATAGGCCTTTTTATTTTGACAGACTCGACTAGGACTGCATTATTATTATTTGAAGATCATAGCTTGCTCCCATAATTAGATTTAGGATTAGATAGGCATTTTACTAATCCAATTGAATTTCAATAAACACCCTTGAAATGTGATAACTTGTGCCTGTTTACTATTTGATATCATGCCTTCATTACAGCGCCCTCAATGTATCTGCTCTACAGTTATTAAATGGCACTCCGTCTTGTGTCGTGTTTTGTGCTTTCACACTCAAATATCCTGCTTGTCTCAAAATGTTGTCAGCTCTCTCCCCTCGGATAGCTGCTAGTAGGCCTTTTACGTCACCCACTGCTAAAGTCATTCCTGCTGTCATCCTTTCTAACTCATGGATCCTTTTTCCCACACCATGCAGTTAAACTAGGTAGTTTACATTTCGCATGTTCTTTATCCATTTGTGGCCATGGTATATATTGTGGTTGTCCTCCCCCTTTCTCTAATATTGGGAATTGCGTAATTCCTGGTCCACAATTGTATATACCTATGCTCCTTGTCTTCCAGGTGGGGCTAATTTCACTCGTTCATCTTCGTCTTGGTAATGACCTTAATCTGCTTGCATAAGGCGGGGATTTATCCCCTGCACTTTGTGACCGTGCCAGTGGGTGTTCAGAATAGGGTGTAGGTTCTGGTGATTTTTCGTTTGAGTCTTCTAAGTCTGACCACTCTACCCCTCTCTCTATGTTCGGATATATCAAAAAAACTGTATGTGCCCTCTCTTCCTTCATCTGGCATCATTATACCCCAACTGGTATGACTGTTGTCCCTTTCCTCATCATCAAGGTCTATTCTGCCTAAGGACAGTGCTCTATGCTTGTCCGTCATTACGTCATCCAATCTACCTCTTGCTTCTTTTGGCAGAGATACTTCAATACTCTGTAGGGTCACGTAACCATCGTTCTCCATCATTTGCTTATATAAATCCCCAATCCTTTTTTTTCGCTTTCCCTTCTGCCTCATGCTCATCAGCCCAGGTCTGTATCTTCAGTATTCCCTGCAGTTCCCTGCAGGGCTGTTGTGACCCTCTCTCTTCTTCCCATATTTCTCGTGCTTGAATTGGTATTATATATCTATTAACAATGCGATCTACTTCGTCGTCCCTTTGTACCATACTCCTTCTCATTTCTTCTTCCCCTCTTCTTATCTTCCTTTCTCTTCTTCCTCTCGTCGTCTTTGCATCCTACATTCTTTCAATTTCTGTGCTTCTATTTCTTCATGTTTCTTCTCCTCTATTCTCTCTTATCTGTTCTTCATAACTTCGCTTCTTTTCTTTTTTTCCTTCTCCTCTTTATATGCCATTTCTTGTTCCTCCTCCAGTTTTTCATGTTCCTCTGTTTCTTCTCTTTCTTTGTCATCATCAATACCCTTTCCAATCTCTCCTTTTTGTCTATTAGCTTCTTCTTCTATCTCTATCTGTCTGTCCCTTCTTTCATCATGCTCTTTATGTTCATCGCGTGTAGACATGTAATTGCGCTCTTTAATTTTGCTTTCTTCCATGTCATCCTCACTACTATAAGCGGGGGCACATATGTTGGATTAACATATCCCTTGCAGCTTTTAATTCCTTTAAAGGATAAATTCCATGATGGTCTTCAGTTGTACTATCATTCTTTGGAGAAGAAACAGGAGCAGAGGAAGTGATGTCCTCCTATTTATGCTGATTAAGCAACCACTCCTTCTCGGACAGCTCTTCTCTCTCTACATTTTCCATAGCTCTAAAACAGCTAGCCTTTTCTGTAACTTCTTACCTTAGTATGCGGCATGTAAGTACATTGGGACAAAGTGAGGGATTGAAATGTCTTTGTAGGTCCGTGGGCACTACAACTCCCAGAAGTCTAGGACATCACGTGACGGAGATCATATGTCACATGAAAGTAAATCACACATCAGATGACTTTAAATAATCATAGATAGCGAGTGAACCGTGTTACCCGCGAGAAAGCTGTAGGACAAATCTTTTGAGGCGAGGAAATCACTGACATAGGTAAGAATGCGGATGGACCAGCATCTAAAAATGAGTAATACATAGTTGATCATTTAAAACACTTACACTCGTTATTCTTCGTGTAGATTTTTCGAGATCCAACGGGAATTGACTTCTGTGCTGGGATTGTTAACATCGCTATTACCCTATACTGCAGCAACACACAGGTAACACACTGACTTTTGAATCTGAATTTGTAGAATTGGAAAAGCGTTTTTATAGCCTGACACATATTATTATACCTTACATAGAATGTAAGCTGACTAGGCATTATGGTCGATAAACACAATGATACACGGTGTATTACAGAATCTGGAAACACACAGGACTTGACAACAATACTCAGGTAGGAACAAGGATACTTATCCTTCTAACACCATAGTGACGAGTTGATCTAACTATTATCTAATACACATACCACTATCATTATTTTCAGAACATATGAGAACTGTTTCATAAGATGACGTTTCATCATTCCACATTGAAATGGACAATTGAAGTCCTAAAGAAAAGAAACACACTGTTGTTTTGTGTTTGGAAGAGAAATTATTTGTTGAAATTTATATTTATTTAGAGGATTGCTGAATTTTCATTATTAGGAAATACTGTGTTTAATGAAATAGTTATTGCTCCTGAAGAAGAGAGGCATACTCTCGAAACGCGTAGAGCTCCATATCACGAATGTTTTGTTTTTTATGTAACCATGAATGAACTGAACTCTGATTTTTGTTGAAAATAAGCACTAAAAGTATCATGTGGATAAAATAATAATTTTTATATAATACTGTGTCTATTGAAACCTGCTTCTAATTAAGGATTACAAAACAAAATGATTTACGAATTTAGCTGTTCCAAAAACATAAATTAGTGAAAATGATGACATTTATTTAAATTTTGGTTGGATCTTGTTTCCAATATCAAGAGGTGTGCAGGGGACGGGAGTTTCTATTATTAATAGGAATTCCATGTTTTTTAATGATATTACTGACCTTTGATACCAAGGTTGTTGGTTTTCTCCCCCGCTCCCCTAAACAGTATTTAACGACTGAACAAGCCATTGGAGCTTTGAATTTCTTTAACAGAGACTAACAACCTATTTATAATATAGGGTGTGCAATTTCTTTTTTGCATTTTCTATGTAAGTATATTGCCATGTGTTGCAATACTGCTCTTGATAATGAACCTTCTTGCGGCCAATGAATGAACATTTTGTCAGCTATGCCTTTTACCCACTCAGCATGGTACTTCCTAATCTTGGGTGTGTACTTTAGTTTTTATTGCACCTCGAAACACTTGTGTATAGGCGCGTTATAAATGCCACATCATATCATATCATGAAAAAGAGCTAATTGGGCCCAGATTTAGCCAAAAACTATCGGCATATTACAAATGTCCCCTTTCTCCTCAAAATCCTGGACAGAGTCACTTATCTTCAATTGCATGAATTTGTGGAGCATAATAACATTGTGGGTTTGTACCAGTCTGGCTTTCAGGCAAGCCACAGGACCGAGACAGCCTTATTATATGAGAAAACGACCCTGGCAGGTATAGTGGATGGAGGTCACCCAGCCCGGCTGATGTTTTTAGACCTCTCAGCGTCCTTTGACCTTGTCAACTACTCCATTCTTGTCGACAGGTTAAGGGACATAGCTGGCTGTTCTCAAATGACCATGGACTGGAGTGCATCCTTTCTTGGCCCTAAAATATCAGGAGTGGCAGTAGAGGAGGCCCAATCGGGCCCAGATGCCATCAATGCTGGAGTACCACAAGGCTCCTGCATCTCCCCATCTCTATTCAATGTCTATATACAACCTCTTTTTGACATGCTTGACCATCTGGATGTCTGGTACGCCAACTACGCTGATGATACTCTGGTGGCCTTCGAGCTATCTGGGGATTTTGCACAGGATTCCGCAAGTATCAATGCAGTCTACAGGGCTATTCAGTTGCGGATGATGGCCAATTAATTGGCTCTCAATGACACCAAAACAGAGCTACTTATAGTGGCTACCGCTCAACAGCTTAGCAAACTTGACACCACCTATGGAAGTTTTAAGATTGCTGACTCTTATATACCGGAGTCTACTAGCATCAAAACAGTGAGGGTCTATTTGAACTCGGAACTTAATATGAACATCCATGTATCCCACACTTGAGCAGCTTGTGGGTATGTGGTTAAACTGCTCAATCAGATTAGGCCCTAAATTTCACTCACAGAAATATCACTAGTGGCCTCAGCTCTGATTAATTCAAGGCTTGATTATTGGAACAGCCTTCTGTCAGGTACCACCAAGACCAATATACAATCTCTACAGCTTGTTAGGATAGTGCTGTATGCGCCTTTATTGGCCTACGTAAACATGATCATGTCTCCAACTCCAGGAAGGTGCTGCAATGGCTACCTGTTGTACATTGAATCTCACATAAGATCCTGTCCCTGGTCTACAAATGCTGGTCTTCCACCGGCCCTGTTTATTTGAAAAAACAGCTGCCTGTCGATCTTCTGGCACGTCCCCTCTGCTCCAGAGATCTTCACAACTTCAAACAGCCTTGTTTTAAGCTGGCAAAATCCGGGGGCTGTAGCTTCTCAGTGTGGGCACCAAGAGAACAGAACTCCCTCCCACTCACAATAGGGACTATCAATATGCTCTCAGAATTTAAAAAAGCTTTGAAAAATCATCTCTTTGGTTGGATCACTGGCTAATTTCTGACCTTTCCTGGTTATACTTTGCTTATTTCCTGTTACCTGTTTTGTTTGTATTGTCTTTTTGTGTGCCCTGAGGCCCATGGGCATGTGGCACCATACAAGAAATGAAATAAATAAATACATGTTTTGCACAAGTGTAGAAGGGGAGTGTCCTCCATGATGACGAGCCGTATTATACAGTCAATACTTACTGTTCTTTTGTATTCTGCTATTACCTTGTTTAATTACACCACAAAAATCATTTCGGGCATCAATCGTCACCCATATCCAAAAACAATTCTCTGAACAATTTCCAAGCCTATACAATAATATTCTTTTACTACTTCATTTACGGTTTTATCGATTCTTACTGTCTTGCTTTTATTATTGACAACCTAGGAATCTTAGTTTACTCTGTTGTTTTCAACGACTGCCCTCCTATGATTGACTGGCACCAATCGCTTGTTTTTTTCTGGCCTAAAAAACAATTGATGTATTACTATCGTTCTGTAGTTTCAACGTGCAACCTATATTATCACAACTAGTACAACGCACGTGAACATTTTGCAGTAATATTTTCTCAACCCCAAACAAAATCTGCACAACAATTTCTTCGATCGTCTTCCTTACTGTCTCGTGTAAAAGTATCTCATTTCTATTTTACTTCAATTTGGACTGTGTTGCACATCCTTTTTTTGCTCTTAGCCACAGGAATCCCTTAAATAATTCTCTGTTCTGGAGTTTGATGCAGCTCCTTCTATTCTCCTTAAGATTAAGAAGGAGGTATCTCTCTTTAATTAAATTGTGTTACGTTCCCCAATACCTATACATGCAATATAATCCCTCCACTTCTATTTACCACTTTCAATGCTTCTACTTACATCCATTTGTGCAGTTTGAGCCCTTCAATATCGACTCTTCCCCAATTAACCACTTTGCCTTCTGTCTGCGGGGAGCCTGCGGGTACTGGACAGGAATTTCATCAAAGGAGCACCTGCCAACCGTCTCTGCTAACACATGTTTTTTCTCCCACTCTCCACAGGAAACTCTGTGGTCTTCTGGACCATGATGGAATAAGTCAAGAATCTAAGGGTATGAATCTTGAACAATCCGCACTGGTATTATAATGTGCAGTAGCACCTGGAGTGTATCAAGTGCTGGACGGAATTACCACATTAACTGATTTTGGGCACAAATAAACAGACAGATTCAATGAATATGGCAAAGTACTACTTTATTATCAGTTCACAAAGTAGGGAAATCTGGCAAGCATAACAAGTTGCAGCTCACAAAGCCTCAAATACATTTCAGTTACACAAAGGCTTTATACCTCAATTTACGTCAGCTATGACATCATCCTAGCTGGCAAATAGTAAAAACCTATCAGGCCGAGGGATAGGTTAAGAGAACATGTATACCTATAGCTGATTTAGGTGTTGGTTGTATCATGGGCTGCCCCTTATCGTGAAGGCACTCATGGAACAACCTCTAACTATGTATAATACAGATAGTAGTAGAATAACAGCAGCGGATTGACTTCTGCAACAATGTATAGTCCATCATCACATAGGCCAAATTGATTGGTGGGCACCTTCTCTTACAACCTTGGAAATTCGGCTCGTAAGCAGTACGTAAACAAAATGAAACCCAGGTGCGGGTACAACGTCAGACAACTGCCCACTTGACCAATTAGCCTACCATCTCTCATCAATTAGGCCCTAAGCCAAGGCCTCTTCTTTGTATTTAACCTCGATGACTGTTCTCTTCTTCTGAATTTTGAAGGGAGTGTAGGTACATTGCTATCTTCTTCTGGAGCCTTATGAATAGGCCTTGTTCTCTGGTCTTGCACCACGCTTGAGGAGACCAGGATTGTTCATGTTATCCTCCTGTTTAGTGCTATTTGATTCAATTATACTGTGTTTTATTACTCTCTTTGGCCTCCGGAGACTTGGTTGCTGCATCTTGCATGTGCTTTCTGCATCTTTAATTGTCCAATACTTGGCACTCACAAATGTTTACTCCTTTGCCTAATCTAAGAGAAATGTGTCCTGCATACATAGCTTATCCTCTTTGACTGCTCTTGTGTCTTGCAATTATTTCTTACTGTGGCATCCTTGAACCTGAGCCAAACAAATATTCTTTGTTCTTGTATGAATCTGCTTTCCAGTGCCTGTCAGCTCTGCAGCCTTGGTCTCTCTCCTCAGGGTTTTTAGCTTACTATTATACGATACCGATGTCCATCTTCTCGTCATGGCTGCTTTTCCCATGTTATATTTTCTACTGCAGCAAGCTTCTATAAGTCTCATCTACCTTGCGTTTTGCGTATATACATCTACTACATTTCTTCTCACTTATCTTCTCAATATATATGATTTCTTTGTGTTTGCATATATGTTTACTTGGTTACTTTGGTCACATCTTCATTCTTTATGTATTTGTATATCGTTTCAGTGTTTCCTTGTGTCTTCTCTTCATGATGTCACTTTACACCGTCAGACTTACTTATAGTTCTTCTATGATCAGTGCTGTCTGCAGACGTCCTTCTACCTCTTCAGTATGAGGGTACATTCAGTACGGTTGTCTGAGCACATAATGTCTTTAATATCTTCGATGCGTTATTGGGATGATACTTGGTGTTATGCACAGTGCTTTCTTACTGCTCTTCCAATATGACGCAGGTGAGGGGTGGAGTCCATGAGTGACATATGCATCTGCTTCTCCACAAGGTGGAGGTAGTGGGGGACTGTGACAAGAAAGAGTGAGGTGATGGCAGTGGGGTATTGTGACGAGGAAGAGTGAAGTGGAGTTAGTGGAGGACTGTGACAAAGAAGAGTGAGATGAAAGTAGCAAGGGACTGTGGAGAAGAAGAGTGCAGTGGAATTAGTGCTCCCTGACCTCAAAACTTTCCTGCGCCCCCCTCACACCCATATCATTTTAGGGCAGTTTCCAAAAACAATGCCAGCACTTGATTCTTGAATAGGATAATGGTGGATCTTCAAAAATGAAAAAAGCTTTTCAGAAGGTTTGGGGCTTGGGAAAGGCTTAGGGTTTTTTTTGCATTTTTTCTGAGAGTTCGAGAATCGGCAAAAAAAAGTGTAGTTACTTTAAAACTATAATACATTAAGATGGGGTACTCACTGAATGTACTATTTGGGGAATGAGAGTAATTTTACTTAATTTAGGAAACATTTGTTTTAAATATATACACATAAAAAATGCTTTTTAAATTAACTTAAAATGTGTAGAAGTATTGTATTAGGGAGATTTAACTTTTGGGGGTTATTTTTTTGTTTCTTATGTTTTTTTTTATAAACGTTATCAAAATAAAGTGCCTCACTGAGAAGTGAAGCAGTGGAGCAGTGATTACATTGTGGTTTGTATAGTTTGGATAGGGTTTTCATGTGATCTGAATGTACGGTTCTCGGTGCAATGTACACTTGTGCATGGTTCTTGAAGTTTACATTTCTACAGAGATTGTAAACGTTGATTTTGTCATTGGTTAATGTTTTCTTTGCTTAAAGGGTGGATCTGGGAGTATAAAGAAGATAGATGAGTGGTGCCTGTTTTGGGAAAGAAGCAGTGTGTGCAGAAATTAAGAAAAGAAGATTTCCCACAACTACTTTCCCTCCCAAATAACTATTGCTTAATGATCTTTCTTTTGCTCATTATTATTTTAAAATTGTTTTTGTTGAGTCTTTTTTTGGTTTTATAAGAAGGTATAAGGTAAGTACAAGTAGTTGTCGGTTGTTTTGGAGAGAGATGTTAGTGTTCTGTTGAATGATGAAATGTTGCTAAGTGTATCATCTCATTACACTGTATGGAATGTATGGGGCTCATAGGTTGCAGTGAAAATATTAATCAAACACTTGAGAAGTACTTGCTGTTTTGTCTGATGTGTAACCTATGTTACTTCTGGTAGAGGTAAAGCCAGAGATGCAATATATAATAGGTAAAGCCATAATTTCAAATTACTGCTCCTCAATGATAATGCCCAAGAGACTGATATCCTTCGGGGTTTCCCTGCTTCTGAGTCATTCCCAGAGCAACACTGTAAAAGTAAACTGAACTGTAACACTATGTAGATTCCAGTGAGATGTTGTGCTCAGTTTTGCTGGATAGGGCATCCATGTACCCAGTGATCCTACATAAAAGGTTTTGGATTTTATGAAAGCATTAACTTCCAGTTTTACAATTTCCAGTCCATTCCTGGCAGTTCCTGGAACCCAGAAGGTTACTGTGTATGCCACGTCATCTTCCTATGGTTGGGATTTAGAATCATTCAATAAATGATCTAACATTACAGAATCCACAAGCTCTATTCTCTGGTTTAAGCCTGTGTTCTGAGGAGTGTAGGTGGTTCTGGCTAGTGTCCATTTTTCTTACTTGTTTCTCTTCCCTCCCCCTCACCTCCTCCCTAACTTAGCACGTTTGTAGTGTACCTGTGTAATTTGTATGTGGATGGGATAGGTATTTCAATTGAAAACAAAGAAAGCTTACTTTCAACTTTTGGTGGGGCACTGCATGGTGTTTCTGAAGTATGTTTAATAGTGGATGATATAGTCATAGTGGTGTTCTACATATGAAACAGACTTCAGGAGGACTGTGCACTGGTGTGCCATAAGCCAAGTGGGTTGGAATGTTGATATACACTTTGGCAGCTGGCTTAGCCTAATGGTAATTGTTTTGCCGCTCAGATCAAGGGCCCTTGCATCATTTGGGCCTTTCACTTGGGTGGCGGGCTGTTAATGGTATGGTTAGCCTGCTGCCTTGCTTATTTTTAAATGCACCACCCCCTAGTTTAGATCTCTTGATAAACTTTTTTGGTGGTTCTAAAAAGAATTGCTTTGGGATTAAAGAGGGGATGATAGGGGTAGTGAGTGAATGCAAGTAGAATAGTAAAGAAATAGACATGTTATTATTTTTTGACAAGTTTTAGATTTTCGTTTTTGTTTTTTTATTGAACAACATCGGGTTAAAAAACTCTCAATAAAAATACTTCTGGACATTTCTGCCATGCTCCACACAGGCATCCTCAATTGCCTCAAATGTTTCTGCATTCAGTGATATATGCATATAACATGTCCTGCAGGTGAATACACCACCTTCTGGAGACCTGCATTGGCATGGACTGACAAACACAGAGTGGCAGAAGAGACACTCCCATCATTGGTAGTAGATGAAGTACATGGGAGAGGTTCAAAGGATGACCGGGTTGGTGGCAGTGGTCCTGCTTCCTCTGTAGCTTGTGGTTTTGCAGGTCTGAAGGTGGGTTCCAAAGCATTGCAACCAAGCTAGATTACCTATTGTCTGAACCTGCTCTGAAATGTTCACCCACTTGCCACGCGTGGTAATGCACCAGGTGGTTGACAAAAGCTGTGGTGCTCAAACTCTGTGCAGGTGATGTAGAGAATCATCTACTGTGCAACTCTCTAAAAAAACATTTTCCACATCAGAAAGCTAGTATCTTTGGTATAAAGTCCTGCCTGCAAAATGATGGTGTAAAACTCCTCTGGTGGAAATGTGTGGGTCAAACTGGCTTTTCCACCCATTGCACGTCCTTTTCCTGCACGTCTCCAGGGTTAGCAACAACCTCAGTGTCTACCTCACTGGAGTGTGCCTAGTGTTCTGTCTCCAATTCCAGAAAATTAGAAAAAGCAATATCATATGATTTTTTTTTTTAAATAAAGGTCACAATATCCTTAAAAAGAGAATATAGGAACACAGACAAATAAACAACAAACGAACAGAAAACCAAATACAAGAAATGGAAAACTAAAAGAGAAAGGGTTTGGGTAGGAAACTGTGCCAATTCAACAAATTTGGTAGACAAAGTGTTCACTTTGCCTACTTGAAATTTGTTCACAAAGCAATGGGAAAAAGTAAGGTTTTCTGCAGTATAAATATATATTTATATGTGGTCCATGATCTGTGTGTCTATGAACCAATCAGCAATTTTCATAGCGTGCACATGCCCTTATGTCAATCCATTTACAGATTTTATTTGTACGTGTGATTCCAGAATCAAACCGAAATGAGGCCGTTTTTATTCTTTTTATATTATGGATTTTTGAATATGCTAAATGACAATGTTGTTGATTATATTGGGTGTTGCAAATATTAATGTCTAAGAATGTTATATGTATGCTTCTATGTGTATGAATATTCTGACAAATGTAAATTTGACAATAAAATCTGAAATTTGAGTGCTTCCTACAATGAGGTTTCAATCGATTCGAGGAAGGACCACTATGATTCTCGATTCAAGATGAGTTACTAATGGAAAAACAGTAAATATTTTAAAATGTGTATGATATGTATATGTGTAGAGAACATATTTTTTGTTTTTGTTTCTATATTGAATTAGAGATTTAAGAAAATACTATGACAAGAAAGACAGCTGAATTGGTAAGAGATCAAGATTCACAATAAGTCGTTAAGATTGAAATAAAAAACAGAAAGCAAGGATTGTGCCTGTTTTCAACAGTGTTTTTACTATATGTGAATAATGTTCAATTATATCAGTGTTTACTCATTGTTGCGGATGCTGTTCATAAATCTAGATCTGATATCATTACATCCCTCTTCTTCGTGCCAGTACTTTTGTAGATCTGAATCTAAGTATTATGTTTTTAAAATTTATATTTACAGATAGTACTTTTGGGCTTATAATGTGTAAGGTATATTTTTTTAGAAGTGAAATTGCCATGATTTAATGTTTAGGAGGAACAAGGTATTTACAAAATCTCTTACATGAGCCCCATCTTTTCTCAACAATTCACTGTTGCAGTATGTTATGTTGTTACTGTAGATGCTTATCATATGGTGATCGGCTGCAAATGCAGAAAATACTTTCTTAATGTTATTCCTAAATGTTTCAAGTTGTCTGTTTAGTGTTTGTGTTCTTTTCCATGTTTGCCTTTGTGCTATGTTTCCTGATGAAATGAGAGAAAGAGAATCCCACTTGCAATATCACCTATCATTAGCCCATAGTGAATTATTATGATGTCTGGACATTGGTTCAATCTAAGTTTCAATAACTCATGAATATGTGTTCCAATCTCATGTCTCTTATTCCTTTTTGCATTATTTGGAAATGCAGTAGTCCGAGGTCCTGGTGAATGTGTCTCTGCATGCAGTACATCATGGGTCAATGACCCAATGTATGACCAATTACACATACAGGTAGTTTTTCCTTGATGCATTCTGGTTCTTGTTGTGGGTTGTTGGTGCATTGAGAGAGTTACAACAGAATGGTGATGTACTGAGGTGTCTCATTTTTTAAGAGGGAATTCATACATTTTGTGGTATTGGTATATTGTCTTCTTTATTTGTTTGATGTTCAGCATTTCAACTGGTGTCCTTATGCCTCATGGGTGACCTTTTGACTTATCTGCACGTCAGGTTCTACTGTTCTTGTGGGATTTTTTATATGTTTAATTTTACATTACACATAATTGGCAGACAATGATTTATTTTGAAATCTGTTTATCAAACACAATGAGTAAGTATTTGTTTATGATATTTTCATTAGGAAGTAATTTATGTATGTGTATGAATTTTATAATTGTTTAGAATGTATCTTATTTGTCTACTGAATTTCAGAATTAAGAAAAAAGTGAGACGAGGAAGAGAGATACATAGTTATATTTCTCGATTTGGGGAAAATAGAAAACCACACAATCTTTATACTGTGGTTTATTTTGGTTTGCGATACATTTTCCATCAGCTGTATGTTTGCTTCTCTATTCAGCATTTTCCTCTGTGTTTTTCACGATTTTCATTTTTGTGTATTGAAATTTAAAACCTTTCTTTAGTATGTTATTAGCTATTATCTGGTGTAAGGGAAAGTGTGAGGGGTATCACAGATGCTTGGGGTGAATTTTCAGAAGGGTGCCGTTTGGGTGGAGAAAAAAACATACTATTTTACGGATTTCGAGATTTGAAGTGGAAATGCGGGACCATAGATCTAGCTTCAACATTAGTGAGTAATGAAAATACTCAATATTGTGTCTTGTGTATAAATCATTATTTTTTAATTAAATGTGATTGTTGAATCAAGAATGTATGCATTGATGTCTATCACATGCTTTTTTATCTTGATTGATCATTTGATTCAAGGTTGGAATTTGTGCTTCGATTTGCGAATCATAATGTGTGGCTAATAGAAATAGACTGTCATGTAAAGTGTTTAGTGAGTTACAGGTGTTGTAGAATGGGTTTGAAATGTGTGAGTTTGTTTTTTGCTGTTTCCATATTTATTTTGAAATGTAGGAATGTATTGTGAAGGGTAGGAAGGGTTTATGGCAGGAGTCTACAACCCTCCGACTCCAGATGTTTTGGACTACAACTCCCATGATTCCTCTTCATTGGGTATGGTGGCTAAGGTTGATGGGACTTGTAGTACAAAACAGCTCGACAATCAAGGGTTGGAGATGCCTGCTGTAGGCATATGAGTGATAGGTTTCTATTGAGTATTTGATGTTGAGAAAGAAAACATACACTTATATGTTAATGTGTAATGTGTGCTGGGTATTTACCATTCTGTTGTATGATATCTTATCATGAATTTAGGTCTTCAAGTTCTGCATGTTGATCGTGGTCTGATCTTTACATCTCCAATCAACATTTTAAAGATATCTCTGAAGGTAATAGTTTTGAATTTTAAATGTAGGCATTACAGTGCTATGAAGTGAAATTTGCACAAAAAGGTATATAGGGAAAATATGTTTGCACATAGTTACATGAATATAAGTTGTTGAATTGTTTTATGTTTGCTTGGTGTACCATTTGTAGGGTGATATGAAGTGTTCCTGTGGTGCATGGTTCTCATTAAAGGCTTGCAGTTCTTGGTTTGTGCAATTGAAAGTCTATATATGCTATTTAGATAATGGTTGATTATTATGATGTGTTGTTTGCTGTATAGGTTATTGTCTGTGTGGTATCTGTAGATAACATTACTGTGTCCAGTTCTGGCAAGAGGTCATTACCTTGGTGCAGTGCATGAATGGCATAGGTGTAGGTGTAAACACAGTGGCAGTGCAGCCAGCGTCAATATGGTAAATCTTGGATGAAGTTTGATGTGACATGCTGTTAGGTCTTTCTGTGTCAATATTGTAGAGAGTGTCAACATGTTTAGGGTTTCACAAAGGTGTTATTTTTGAGAGTATGTATATAGCTGTGCAGCAAATGAGACTATACACACATTGTAGTTCTGCTTATTCAGATCAGAGAATGCTAAAAGGTATGTCTTATTTAAAAAATATCTTTCGTAGAGTGAAGCTGCAGTTTGTTACTGGGTGTGTATTCACATATGATGGGGTGGTTGGTATATTGTAGGCATGTCGCTTCTTTTGAGGCGTGTACATGTTCAGTAATGACTGGTAGGCTGAGTTTTGAAAGACCTTAGCAAAGAGATGGCTTTGGGAAAGCTTCCAGTTGTTATTACTTAAGTATGCATATTTGAGCAGGGGTGATTTCTATTTTCATTTTAGGTGTCTGAATGAGGTGTAAATACTTGCTTTTATCATTATGTTTCATTCATTAGAGATGGGGTTTGTGATTTTAAATAATAATAGAATGATAACCTCTGAAAGGGTGATCTGTTGATCGGATTCCCCTTTCGGGGCTCCATGCTAAAAGTAGAATGGGTATCTGTGTCTGGCAGCATCAGTATTCCGTATTGCATCACCTGTTATACCAGTGGGACTGAGGAGATTCAGAGGTCACAGATTTGTATTTTACAGCTGCAGTGAACTCCAAATCTCTGTAGCACAAGTGCTGTATTTAAGATATTTGTGATGTCATCTTTGATGTCCTGGGTGTTAGTCTTAACAGTGCACGGTGGTGGCGCGAGTTATGGTTGCTTATGTTACCATAACTGCCGAATTTCAGGGGTTTTTCGGTTTTACTTTGAGCCATAACGTCCCTTTAACAAAGTTTTTTCACTGAATTTCGCAGGTTTTTAGTAGCGCAACTTAACCATAACGTCCCTTTAACAACGTTTTTTTTACTGAATTTCATAGGTTTTTAGTAGCGCAACTTAACCATAACGTCCCTTTAACAAAGTTTTTTCACTGAATTTCATAGGTTTTTAGTAGCACAACTTAACCATAATATCCCTGACTTCACATACATGTAACATAGAACATACTAACCCCCTCGTAGTGATTTTCATGTCCGCGGACTACTGCCATGTCCGCGGACACATCGAAAATCTGAGCGTGGTGAATGTAAATTTAAATAGTGTGAGCCATTTCCCCTTTGAAGTTGGCTCTGAAAAGAACCGTTTTTTTTTTTTTTTACAGATGCTTGACAGACACCTGTTATTTTGTATTTTTTTCTTGTTTTTTTTTCTTACTTTACTCCTAAAATCTTCACATAACCTTCTCCAAAGCAACCCTTACATTCCAAAATAGAAAGGCATTTCCCGTAAAAGATAAAGAAATTCCATCTTCTTTAAAATTAACAGCATTACTGGCATCATTATTCTCATTGTTACAGAAGAACATACCAGCTCTAAGCATGAAGGCACACATGCCTCGGTTCATGACATACCTAGCAATATTTTGCTGAGGACAAAAAACTGAACTATTTTCCCATATTGCCCTAGGTAGTAATCCAGAAAAAATTACTTTTGCATTTGAAAGGATCTTCATTACTGCTTGAACCAAGCGTTCCAAATCAGCCAACAAAGTAGGGGCACTGACTTTGCCCAAATGGAAAGCACCATAGTGCAAAACTACCACATGAGGACTGTTCATCGTGGCCATATCCTCACAAACTTGTACAATTCCCTGTACATTGCAATCAGGCACACTGCTCCACACCACCTCCACTCCTTTCACATCAAAGTTCTTTGCAACATGCCTGCATTCAGCGTACTGCTGTAAACCATGCACAAACATACCTCCGAGCACCAACTCCCTGACTTTCTCCACTTCTGCCATCTTCACCACAAATAGTCTCTTTCAACACAAATCCACAACCTCGACATCTGATTGGCTGATCCGTGCAGTCTTCTTTCCATGTTGGATTTCCTGGAAAAACCCGGATGTAGCACGCCCTGTCCACGACCAGCCGCGGTGTCCACAGACGGTGTCCACTTTACTCTCTGTGCCATTCCCTCATTGCATACAGCTAAGCAATCACACAATACGAATAACGTCCTCAGAACAACCCCATTTTGTGAATTTTCGAACATTTCAGGACAATTATTATTTCATTATTCAACATATTAACATTACAAATATTATACCTTCATCTTGTACACTGCACACCATGTTATGTTTCTGTATCAGTAGCTTGGTATACTAGATAGAACCCCATAATAGAATGCTATTTATATCAATGCATCGTTCAATGCACTAATTAGGGTATGATATTTATTGCAATGATCCTTGACACTTGTTTCGCAACATTATAATAAGAATCCCTTGTACACATATTTCATGAAAAGTACATACACATGTGATGTCATCAATGACATTTGCGATGTCATCTTTGATGTCCTGGGTGTTAGTCTTAGCAGTGCACGGTGGTGGCGCCAGTTATTTTTCATAGCTTACCATAACTTGCGATTTTCAGGGGTCTTTCGGCTGTACTTAGAACCATAACGTCCTTTAAACAAACTTTTTTTAATATCACGCAAACAATATACAAACATGGCGTGCAAAAACCAACTTCTACAGATGGCTTTACACAGAATGTTGCAAAGTAAGAATTTATGCTCGTTCACAGTGAAGGTCAGCTGCTTCCACAACTTCTACAGATGGCTTTACACAGAATGTTGCAAAGTAAGAATTTATGCTCGTTCACAGTGAAGGTCAGCTGCTTCCAATTTTTTCTCGGGCCCCGGAGAGGCTCACGAAGCGGACTATAAGGTTGTATTGTGTTTTGACCTTGACAGACAGAGATTGTGATGAAAGACTTCTCTTGAAGGAATGTTGCTAAAACGTAAGAGAAGATAAAGATGAAATTTCTGAAACAAAACCACTTTTATATATTATATCACTATGCGAAAGATCGTTGGCACACGCAGAGTCGTATTTTGGGACTGCACCACTCGTAGACAATGGAAATTGCAATTGTACTGTAAGTAACCCTTTAGATTATTTTATACCAAATATAATTACAATAGCGTAGCATTAAAGACCGCTCAAGTTGAACTTGTTCGTTGAAAGTGGCATAATGTTTTCTACCGCGCACTATCACCGCCAAATTGATCCCCTGTCGTTTAGAGGGCTCTGAAAATGGCAGACGACACAGGGTGGGTTAATATAAATAATTTAACCGGTCTATAGGCGGTCAAGTGCTCTACTCGCTGTGCCACTTCACTGTAGCCTGTCAAGTGGCACAGCGAGTACAGCGCTCGCTTTGACATCTGTGCACAGCTTGCTAATGCAAGTTTGAATCCCGGCAAGGCCAAACTCAGCCTTTCATCATTCCGTGGTCGATTAGTGAGCACCACACACCGTGGTTAATAAAAAGCACCACTTAGATACCTCACGGTTCTTAGCGCTATATGAATGGGAAAATATTATTATTTTATTATTAACATACTCTGTTGCACTATCTTCGATAGCAAATAGTTTCACACCCTAATAAATAAAATGATGATTTTTAATGAAGATCGGCTGGTGAGACTAATTTATGTTTTTGAAAACAGGTATGTGGCTCCATTTTGCCTATGTCACGATTTACAGACTCCAGCGGATGGGGTCTTCAACTGCCAGGTGCAGGTCCAAATATGCAACTTCATGACACTCACCATTTTATGGGACAATCGCCGAGGACCAATATGCGCTTACGCAGTACTAGCGGCTACAAACAACATACCAACCAATAGGGTGGTCTAATGGCTCGTTGTTGGAGCAACCTTCCGATTATCAGAGCGACCATTTACTGCATTTATCATAAACCAACAACCTATCTACCGCAAAGGTACAACGCATGGCTCCAAATAAACTTTTGCTGATCTACAGCAGAGACAATAGCAAATCGCTGAATATTCACTAAACATTTCATGTGAAATAAATGTACTTTACAACATTTACAATCTTGCTGTTTGCTTTTAAATCACTGTTTCATATTCCGAATTGTGGCGCGCTGTGTTGTGACATAATATGTGTTGTCTTCCGGGTTCTGTGTAAAGTCACTTAGGACTGCAGAGAACTGGGCGTGTTTGATTACGCACCCTGTAACGTCACGGAGAGAGGCGGGGAATATGAATGCTTTGATAATATCAGGCTTAGGGGCGGGAGATATGATTTAGTGTCGCAAAAGCAAGTCAGCCAGGTCAATAGCGCCAGTCATAGGATTATCACATAATGTCGGCGCACACCAGCCGGATTTATCGTTTCTTTAGTGGACAAAAAGTCGGTTGACGCCCCTAGGAAATTGTACTATTAGTGGACAAAAGGAGTGGTCTTAAAACACTTTCATCCTGACAACGAACAATACAAACAACGTTCTCAGAACACCCCCATTTTGTGTAATTGCAACCATTTCGGGACACTGTAAGTGTTCTTAGAACACATTCAACTAGACAGATTACAATACGGACAGCGTCCTGAGGACACCCCCAGTTTGTGTATTTACGAACAATTAAGTACACCGCGAGTGTTCATAGCTCATTTTTACCTTCCCTGTGAACAAAAATGACACATACTCTGTCCTCTAAACACCCCACCATTTAGTTTATTTACAAAATGTCAGAACAGCCGTGTTCTCCGCGGACAAATCGAACGCAACAAAAACGTCTAGCACATAAAAAAAACAAAACATTGAACCTATCTCATACTCCCCCACCCTCCCCAAACACTCTTACACACCAACACATGGCACTAAATACAATTTTTTATCCACGTTTCACTGCGCTGTACGTGGTCGACTGCGAATACAAGATGGCTGGCGCCACAGAAAATCTGACGCACTCCACGCCCCTCGCCGTCCAATCAGTGAATACGTCGCATGTCCGCGGACATGACGCAAGGCCATGGGCCAATCGGGGTGCTGTCCGCGGAGCGAACAGGGAAGTCCATCCGCGAAGCGAACACAGATATCACTAATTTTTTTGCCTTACATTTTAGTCATTTTTAAAAAAACTACTGGACAGATTTACACCAAATTTACAAAAGCATGCTTTTGGGACCAGGCCGCCGCTCTTGCTGCAAATTTGGTGTAAATCCGTCCAGCGGTTCGGGCTGTAGCTGTGCGCAAAGTTTTTTCCCATTCAGTCTATGGGAAAAAAAAAGTTTTGGGACCCCCCCTATAACTTTTCGCTCCCTGGACGAATCCTCACCAAACTTTGCAAACAAAATTCAGAGTGACCCAAATACTTTTTTTGCAAAGTTTCGTGAGGATCCGTCCAGGGAGAGCGAAGTTATAAGCCGCCCAAAAAGTGCTCTTCCTATGGAAACAGCAACTTAACCATAACTACATGGCCACTACCGTGGCCATGTAATATATATATGTAACAATTGACCTTCACAATTTGGTCAATTGTGCAAAGGTCAATTGTGATTCGAACAATTGTAGTTCGAACAATTCGTATACATCCTGCATGAATGCTAGCTGCACATTGTAGGGTATTTTGTGTAAATTTGGGGCTTAGCGGTATTTTCTTACTGCCAAAAACAAAGGTAATTTAGTAATAACTATTCCTTGCATTTAGATTGGGTTTGGCTTTATGGTGGTATAGTGATGATGCACTATTTCAGTACACAAATACATTTTGTTGGTATGCATTTTGTTGTGGTATAGTGATGAGCATAGCTTTCTTTTTTTTAATTTGTGGCCCTAATATACAAAATCCCCTTCTTTTTGCTTGGTCTGTTCGTGTGATCACTAGAGAGGCCTCGGGCCTACATTTATGGATACTACAATTTTCACATATAGCATTCACAAACCCCTGTGGTATTATCACTAATTTATTTACATTGGTGAGATTATATTTCCAGAGGCCTCTCTCTCTGCTGATTCATGTACGCTCAGCAGACTATTGTATTATATTCCACTTAGAAGCCATACACACATACCCTGAGTGGAATCACGCACACAGCTATTTATAATTGCTAATGACATTACTTCATCTGCATAGGAAATCTCGCACGTATATTACCTAAAAACCTCCCCTTTTTGTGTATGGCATACTTTAAATGCACCAAACAAAAACAGAAGCAAAAACACCCTTACACAGTCTGTGAGTTATAACAGTTTCATTTCAAAATAATACATTACCAGCTTTGCGAGGCAGTCCTTTCTAAAATAAACAGAAGAGAAACAAAAACAATAATAGAACACATTTCATATTACATTTGCAACAATAAAAAGAACAGTACATCAATATGACCGCATTTAGACGGCAACATTATAATGTGGCATTTGAACACAGTGATTCCCCAGCTATGTTTTTCCTGCCTGAAACAGACTTCATTCACACAACACTCCCTCACATTTTACGTGATAATTACCAGTTGTTTGTAGCTTTTCAGCACACAAAATCTCCTGTCTTGCCTCCTCCGAGCAGTGACCCAGGGCTTTCTTTTTTCTTTAAAGCACACAGCGAGAACATGCAGTTCAATCTGCAATCTGCAGTTCTCAAGCCGGTTCCAAGTGACCAGGAACCCCCAGTCTTTGAAGGTCAGTATTCCAGCTCCTCACAGCAGCAGAACGAAGGCGACCTCACTGCAACTCTGCAAAATGTCTTCTCCCCTTCATTCTCTCAGAGATAGCCCAAGAAACCTCTGTTACATCCCCCAGGCTGACGTGTCACCAGTCAAATTCACAATATCATATCCTCCTTCCTCAACCATAGCTCTAACTGATTTCCTGGTATGCAGAGTGATTTCCTGCAAAGACACTGAACAGAGCAAAGAAAAAAAAATCTAAATGCACGTTTAAAAATGAATCTCAGCCTGCCTCCTTTTTCTACATGGAGAACACAATTATAATGTTAATGAGTTAGAATCAGTGTTAGTCTTTGTTAATTAAGTTAGTCAATCAGGTATCTAATGTGGTCTCCTGTAAGTGAGGCATTTCAAGTGAGGAAAAAAAATGGTGTGCTTTTAAAATCTGTAGCCTGTCTTCATTTACATGTCCATATGTTACACTGGCAACACATGGCTTGCTGTACCACATTACAGCAATAATGTGATCCCATGCAGTGGCGCTGCACTCCAAAATATGCTAAATTATACTACAACATCTACTAAAATTCAACACCTACTGTACTTTTGTATGCCTCCTGCATTTCCCTTTCACTTGTGAGCAATATATTGATTTGTAGTACTATGGTACTATGGCAGAACCGAACCCGGTATTAGATTCATTAAAGGAGACATACCTTTGATCAAATGCATTATTTCAGGAGAGTGCTTTTGGAGTAGGTGAAATGAATGTCATGCTTTCCAAGGAAGGAATCCTAGAAAAATATAGAAGAGGTTTAAATCAGTTGCCAGTCAAATGCCAAACAAAGTTTGTGTATCTTGTCAATTTACGTCACAAAGCCAAAAATTGGCTATTGAGAGGAAGATGCATCCTGACAGAAATGATGTTGGGAAAGTATTGGTTTGTGAAGGGTCGATTTGATCTTACTGATTCCCAAAATATTGTGTAAGTATTTTTTCAGTAGTATCAAAAAATGAGCAATGCACTCCAGGGGCCTCATTACGAGTATGGAGGTAGTCATGCCACTTTTAGTGGCATGTCTACCCACATACCGGGTACCGGGTCTGGGTTCCTGGATTGGGGAATTAACAGGCCATTCCGACCTTGGATGGCCCAGTAATTCCCTTTCCCGGGACGCGGTACATCCCCATTCTCATTTGAGCCCCCAGAGGGAGTATCAGGCTCACGGATCTCCTCACACTTATATGCTTGTATGTACGAGAGATGCCCCAACATTTGGTGAAGATTCAGACAGCACTGTTTTAGAGTTCATTGAGCAATATGTAGCATAATCACTTCCAACAGAGGCTGAAAATGCAGAGCTGCACATGAAGGTCTTACATTTTCAAATGGACAAGTTTGGTAAACATTGATAAAAAAAGATATAAGTGTGTAGGGAAATATTACACAAGGTGAAGATTTTGATTCCCTGAGTCTGCTTGTTCAGCTAGCCAGGTTAACAGTACCATGTCTCCTGTTTGACACTATGTGACTGGATAATCAGCCAGAAACCTGTCCAAACTCAAACTCAGTGAACAGTCACATTGATGCTCAGTATGTAGGAGACAACAGTCCTGCTGTTTCACAGTATGTTCCAGTTTATCTGACAAAAGCTGAAAAAAGCTAAGTAAATTATGTTCGGGCTGATCAAAATGCTCTCTCACCATGTCAATAATCTGTGCTTGAGTCTTGGACCTGCCATGTGTAGTAAACATGTACTTAAATTCAGCAAAAACAGAGCCACACTGTAAAGTTTAACTTTAAAATAATTTGATAGAACTTATCATACAAAGAGGCCCAATTCTATGTCTAACCTGTGCCTGTATGAAGTAGCAGAGCACTATTCATACTAGAATGTGGATGGCACACATAAATGCGGACATTTCATGTTATGTGAATGTCCTGGGTGCCTATTGAGATATGAGAAAGTATCTCTCATCAACCACATACAACTTTTTTGTGGAAGAGTTGCTTGGTACATTTGGGTGTTACCAATTAGAGTTTGAGAACAGGAAATGGAATATCTTTTATCCCAAATGTGCCAATTTTTTGAGGATGCTAGAGAAGAAAATATGCCAAGATGAAAAGATGGCAGCTGCAATTGCACATAACTCCTGAAGGAAGACACGAGTCTGTTGATAGCAGTATACATGCTCTTGGAAATCCACTTATATTCAATGAGGCTGAAATGAAAGAAGTAGAAAATGGTATGCAACAACCAAAGAATTCTGAGCTTCAACTTCCTAGTTTAGTAGCAACACTGAACAATGATCAGGAAACAATTTTCAAACACATTTCTGGATGTATTTGTCATGGCCTTGATCATGACAGAAAAGTATGTTCATGCTCACAGTTTTATCAATTGTTGTGATATGTAAGTGGACAAGCTGGAACAGGGAAAACATGTGTAATTTATGCCCTGTGAGCTTTTGTCCGGAAATGACAGGCTGTTTATTGTCTTGTGTTGTGACTGCTCCCACTGGTTTGGCAGCATTTAACATAAGAGGCGTTACTCTAAAACCACTTGTTGGTGTTTCCTGTTCAACCTGACAATAAGCTAGAATTTCAAAAAATGAGAAGCTGCTCATGAAGTTGGTAGGATTCTCTGGAAAACAAAAGTTCTAATTGTTTACGAAGTTAGCATGGTGTCCAAATTCATGCTTGCTTTTGTACATTTGAGAATGCAGGAGGCACTGATGATAGATTATGATCAAATGTTTGGTGGAAAACATGTGATCATTTTTGGTGATCTCCTGTGGTTAATTCTTGTGAAGGGTCAGCCTGTTTTTAAGATCTTGCATAGTAAATATTTGCAAAGGTGTTTTCACAGTATAGTAAATGTGAATCTCTGGTCGAATCTCCAATATCACAAATTTACTGTCAGTATGAGGTAATCTTCAGATTTTGAGTATGCAGGAATCTAAATAAATATCTATGCGTGGGAGTGCTTAGTGATGGTCTATGCAAGGGCTTGCAAAGTAGACTTGTTTCTAACATATACCACAAAGGCTTCCAATCAATGTAATTAGATTTAAATAGGAAAGCAAAGGCATGTCTGCTTGACTTGGAAAAGTCAATTTCCTGAACTGCAGGAATAGAATCAACTTTTTAAACTATGTGTCAAATCCTGATTTATGTTGTGAAGGAACTTGAATGTATAGATTGCACTTGTTGATGGAGCAGTATCTACAGAGAATCAGTGGGACCTTCTGGAAAAGACTATTACAGAAAACAACGCAAAAGGTTTTTGGAATCGTGCAGCTTGTGGGTTTTCAAGTAATCACAATGTGGATAGAAGCACAATTGCACTGTCTGAGTGTGTAGCTCACTACAGGGACATCCTGTATAATACTGAAGCAACAGTTCCCATTGCTTGGAAATTGAATTGAGTTGTTCCAATACCTGGATTACCTTCTCCTTCGATGTGGTTCTACGTGCCCTTGAATATTGTAAGCCGTGCAAGTCTCCCGGCCCGGCAAGAATCAGGACAGATATCTATCTACAAATGGTTTCCAGGCCCCAATCCTGCAAAAACCTTTTCATGTGACTGCATGCTTCCTGGTGCATCCTGCTTCCTGGAAAAATAGTATTATCACGCTCGTTTTTAAGGAGGGTTCACACAGAGACCCCCACTGCTATTGCCCCATAACTTTGCTAGTCTGTGCCTCTAAGATTTATGTCACTTGCTTGACAGCTTGCCTCACCTTCAAGGGCAGTGGAAAACAATATTTTCCTGTCTTTTCAAGCAGGATTTAGGAAAGGCAGCCTATCATGCCCATGTTCTTAAAATAATAATTGAAAAGTACATTTTACAAACAGGTGGCTGTGTTTATGCAGCCTTTTTAGATTGAGGCATGGCATTCGACTCTCTGGATCATGCTTACTGCCGGGTAAACTCCAGAAATTGGGGGTGCTGTCCTCTCCATTATAGCTGATTATCTGTCTTTACTCAGGCTCAAAGGTCTCTATTGCCAGCCAATCAGGACATGAGGCATCCACAGAGTTTACAGTTAATAAAGAGGTAAGACAGGACTGCACAATGGCTCCCATGCTTTTTATTATCTTTTTTATCTGATTTGGATCCCTGCTCCCAGTTGGGAGCATCATTTTCACCCTTTCAAAATGGAGTAAATTATCCATCTCTTATATATGTAAACAATGCTATTGTACTTGATCTGACTCCAAAACGACTTGGTCATTGCTTGAGTTATGCAACCAGCTACTTCAGGGAAAACATTTTGCACCTAAACCTTGTCAAGACAAAAATAGTGGCATTTGGTAACAAAAAACCTAAATTCACTTGGCTGATGAAAAAAGTCAAGATAGAAGTAGTGAGCAGTTATTGCTACCTGGGGGTGTTTATTTGGGGAATTGTTGCTGGTCTCCACACCTGGAGATGGTGGAAAGTCATCCTCACATAGGCTTGTGCGGCCTGGTGGGATTTTATTATAGGTTTGGTGGCCACAGGCTCAAGAAATGTATTCAGGTTCTGGGGGCCAAGGTACAATCAGCTGGCCTTTATAATAGCGAGATTTGGGGTAGCATGCACTGTTTTGCCCTGGATCGTATACAGCATGTGTTTCTTAGGGAGGTAATGGGTTTGGGACTGAGTGCCCCCAATGTGGTTTAAGGTTGGAAAGGTTGGAAACTGAAACCCTAAGTATTATTGAGTTGATTGATTTTTGGACATTTATTCTCAGGCTTTTCAGAAAATTCAAACATCAAAACTGTTATCGGTGAATTAGCGCTAAATGGTTCTCAGGATGTTTATCCCGGGATGAAGAATTGTACTTCTACATGTAAAAAGTAATATGTAGACATAGAACATCTCAAGACTGGTGCAATCAATAAACAACAGCTTATAAAGATAGGCAGGCATATGGAATTTGCCCAGGTCATGAGAACCATTATGAATATGGGCTAATTGAGATATCTAGCTGCTGTTTGCAGTGCATCATCTATTGCTGCTCATTCTCTTGTTACTAGATCTATCAGCAGCCTTCGACCTCGTCGACCATCAGATCCTCACGGAACATCTGATGACGTTGGCGGCCTTCTCTAATCAGGCGACTGCCTGGATCCAGTCCTTAATAACCAACTGAACCACCCGGGTCTTCTCCCCGGGGGCCTCAGCACTCCCTGTCCCCATCACATGCGGCATCCCTCAAGGCTCGTGCGTCTCGCCGACCCTATACAATATCTTCACAAAGCTATTGTTTGACCGCCTAGACAACCTGGCTGTCACATACACAAACTATGCTGACGACACCCAGGTTCTCATCACCCTATCAGGGTGCTATGATGAGGACTCCACCAGAATCAACAATCTATACTTGGAGATCCAAGCCTGGATGGCAGAGCACGGGCTATGCCTCAATGATGAGAAAACTGAGCTCCTTCTTGTCGGCTCCCAACCACGGCTAAACAAACTAGACCCCCGTTACGCGTCCATCAACATAGACGGTAACCAAATCACAGTTGCCAAAGAAATTAAAACCCTTGGGGTTTATCTAGACTCCACTCTCTCGCTCAAAAGACAGGTAAATGCCACAGCTTCATCCACAGCTTACACAAATAAGCTTATCAACGCCTGCAAACCCTTCCTTTCTGCCTCCACCTGCATTACGCTAGCCAGAGCACTAGTGCTCTCAAAAATTGACTACTGCAATACACTCTTTCTCGGCACGTCAGAACGCAACCTGAACAAACTACAGGTGCTTCAAAATAATGCCCTCAGAGCCGCCCTCAGTATCCCACGACACGCCCACATCTCCAGCATCAGGCAAGATGCTCACTGGCTTCCGGTACGAGACAGAATCACCCTCAGATCCCTCGTCATTGTCCATAAATGCCGCTCCAATGATGCACCTAAATACCTGGCAGACAAGTTCCACAACTACACCTCAACTAGACCAACCAGAACGCCATGCTCACACTGCCTCTCCGTTCCCAAATTTGCCCTAAAAAAAGCCGGCGGCGCCAGCTTCCCGGTCCTAGCTGCCAAACTATGGAACGCTATGCCGCTAACCCTCAGAACAGAACCCTCCTTTTGGACTTTTAGAGCCAAAACTAAAACTTGGCTTTCCAACAGAAACTCTGCCTAATGTACTTCCTCTCCGCATGTCCCTGTCGACCAGCCTGTATCCTGGTCTTCCATAACCTGGTCTCCCACACTTATTGCAGTTATTTCACAGTCTTGTATTATTGTATACTGTATATTCCTGACATGTTGTAACTGCATCTAAGTCTTGCCATGTTGTAATTGCATCTAAGTCTCCGGCGCCCAGTTACCCCAGGGTTCGGCGCGCGGTATAAATAAAGAAACTAAACTAAACTAAGCTGCACCAGTTTGCTCAATTCGCTCCACAGCACAAAGGCGTATAATGGCAATGGTAAGATTAAATATCTTGCCGTTGAGAGCTCGCATGTCCTGGCTTTATAAGAATAACTATTGCCCTTGTGACTGTGGGACTGTGGAGGATTTACCCCATTTTCTGCTATCATGTAGGTTGTAGTTGGACTTAAGGAGGTGGTGGTTGCATTGACATTTTATCCATAACAACGTTTAGAACTAATCCAGTGGCAATGCAGTTTATTTTGACCTATACTGAAAACTGTTTTGTTTACATTTTATGTGAATATATTAATGCTGCTTTTGAGCAGCGGGGTAAGAATTTTTTATTTACTATTAGAAGTTCAGTAATCTGTATATTTTATTTGGTATATGTTTAAGTGGTTTATATTGTAAACTGAAATTGTAACATATGGTTGTATTGTATTTCTTTATTTCTTTATTTCATTTGTATAACACGCAAACAGCCCGGAGGCATCATCGCGCTGTTACAGTAACGTATCATTTGTGAATCATGTACGACAATTGGTTGCATTAGGTTACAGATACAGTATATATGGGTGCACAGGAGCCTTCAAGATTCCGGCGGTGTTCAGCGATTAAGAGAACAGCAGTGTTTTGAGTGTTTTTCTAAATACCCAGTAAGATCTTTCTATTCTGAGTGTGGGGGGAAGGGCGTTCCATTGTTTGGCTGCTATGTAGGGGAAGTTTGAGCCACCTGCTTTGTTGTGTTTAACTTTGGGTATGACTAGGCGGTCAGTGTATGGTGTTCTGGTGGGTCTTGTTCAATGTGCTTTGACTAGGTTGTGACAGAGATATGGGGGAGCTGTGGTGTATAAGCACTTGTGGGTGATAGAGAGGGTTTTGAAAATGTACTGTGTTTTATATCTTAATGGTGAAAGCCAAATAAAGTGTTACTACTACTACTACTAATGGAGCACTGGGAATAGTAGTTCGAGGTGTACCTAATTACCAGAGTACAATACATTTGTGTTTAGTTTAACCGCAATAAAGAACCACGCTTGGTAGTACGAATATCTGCACATTTTCAACTTTGTAAAGCCAGATATGTCCAAAGGGCAGAGTTTCTTCTGTGATCTGCCTGTACCACCACAGTGCACAAATATCAAAGTTTAAGTTTAGATGTTTCACTGGTGGATATTGGACTGATTGTCTTTAAGAAGGCATGTCTTGTGTAGCATTATTTCATGCAAGAGGTTTGGTAGGATTATACTTAGTATCATTTGAGGAGTGAAAAGTTGCTGCTGACTTAGAATAGGTTGTAGAATACAACCATCTGTGATTACAGTATGTTCTGCATCTGGGTGCTTTGCCAGTTCCTACAAGTTCTAGTTTAAAAAGAAAGAGGACAGATGATGTTACTGAAAGACAATGGGATGACTGATATGTATTGGCTTTCAGCAACACAACAGGAGTTGAATGCCATTGTAATTTAACTTTTACTTTGATGTTTCAGTTGACAACATTAATGGAAAGTATCAATACCCATGCAGGCCAAATCCTCTGTGGGGAATTAACCAATCTCCATGTATTGACTAAGGAAGCTTCCCACAATGGACATTGTGCAGCTTCAGTTCGTCATGTGGTTTCACCTGCAAGTGAACGTTCCTACTTTTAGGAAACCTCTCCAAAAGATACACATGATTGTATTGTGTCAATCTTTGAGGTTCTAGAAAATAACATGTTCCTGTTGACTCTTTTGTTGGTTTGTAATATGAGTGGTTACATGTTTGTTCTGGTTGTCAGCATCCAATTGTGGACTGTGAACCCTTTGAGCGGTTTGTGTACCTTTCAGTACAGGACAGAGTTAGTGTTTCTTTCTTTCACCTGTTTACCAAAGCTTATCAGGGCATGGTCTGTGCTCCATGTGGTGCTTATTACTATTCTATAATAAGACATTTGAAGTGCCAAAAATATGTGATACTTTTATTGCAGCAATATGGAGGTGATGGTACAAACATTACTACAAACATTTTGAAGTTTCTACAGTCAGGTTTCTATAGCACAAAAAACATTTGAAACTGTTGGACTACATTCTATAATGGAGCACGTGGCCATTATACCAGTTGGCTGTGACAAAAAACAAAGTCTCTTATCTGCAATAATCCCTTGGGTTTCTTTGAAGCCTAGATTGCCAAGATATCTCAAGACTTCTTTAATTTGATTGAGACCAAAATGTACAGTTTAGTTTTAGTTTCAAATAAGCAATCATTTATTAGAGTCAATCCTCCATGCATCCTCCTCCAAATCTCTGCAGTTGCGCCACTTTCACAAACAGAGATTTGGTGTTAGATCATTATACTCTGCAGGTGCCTCCCTCTCCTCCTCCTTATCTCTTACATTGTAGACATCAGAAGTGTAATTAGAGCCAAAGAGGTAACAATATTTCTAATTGTTTCACTATGAATATTAGTACATTTAATTACTGGAGAAGGTAGTAGCATTCTGCAATCTTTTGTTTCTCTTTTTTATATAAAATGTGGTGTACAAATCCATATTTGTATGAATGTTTCCTATTGATATTTAGGTTGTGTGTTGTTATCCTGGTTACATTAGTTCTGGTGAAAGGTTAATTCTTATGTTGATGTGTTTAATGAGAGTAAAACGCTAAATTGAAGAAACAAGAAAGGATGCACAGTGTGATGTTTTTAAGACAACCTCAAATTGGATTTCCATTTTATGGGAATAGAAGACAGTTGTATTAACTTAAATAAGTGACAAATTTTTAACAAGAGTGACTTGTTTTTTTATGTGAATGTGGCCTAACTGTGGGTGCAGGCTATATTAAATTAGTGGTTATATAGGTTGTTCTCATTACACTTGTGTGTAGATGAGTGTAGGTTTTGGAAAGTGTAATTATTTATTTAGTTGTTCTTTTGGCAAACAATATTACATTGTTTGTGCACATTGTTGTTTTTCAAACATTATAGTAGTTTAGCATAGGAATACATAACCTGACTAAAATATTAGTTGGGGTAATATTGTATGTGTGCATGTTATACTTACTTCATGCCTTTGCATTCTACTGAATTATTATAGCAGCATGTGATTGCCTTGTGCAAATAACTCCAGAAATAAATATAGCTTGCTCTAAAGGCTTTACAGAATTCTGTAAAATGTAGGACACACTTGAATGTAAGTGTCAAGTTTCCTTGTAAAGGGTTGGAAAAGAATCATAACATTTTTCTGCTTACATGTATAACATTTTCAGAGCATGTCCTGTATATTGTGCCAATCTAGGTTTTACGTTGTTCTTTCTGTTAAAGTTTGATTGTTCTTTTTTAAAGTTTTCCACTATATTGGTTAGATCTGATACAATGTTATAAACAATAAATGTAACAAAAGCTTGATCAAAAATGATACTGTAACACTTCAAATAATACTCATACTACTAGCAATATATTCCTTTGTCAGAAAAAAAAGCTAATATAATTATTATTTAAAATAATTAAATAGTTTTAACATATCAAAACTTTTAAAACGCTTTTGGGGAAAATGTATACATTTGAGTTTTTAGGTGAATAGGACATACAGTAGTGTAATAAATATTGAAGTCATTTTATCACTTTTTCATATTATGTTATGTAATGTACCATACAATTCGTTATATTACTTTTTTGTTGTTTGAAAGTTACTGTATACTAATAGTTATGTTAAACATTCACAATTGTTTCTTATTAAATTTGACTTAATGTTATCATTGACAGTATTGTATATTACAAAACAAAGATATAGGTTTAAGTGCAGTTTTTTTTTACTCTCCAGTGAGTTGATTACTCCGCCACTGTCCAAGTGATAATCTTTCACAATCTTAGATGGTTGGGTGTATGGAATATACATGTGTTTGTTTCTGTACTGACATGATGGGCAAAAAGGAAATGTACTTGCATTTTTGTATTGATTATATGTTTTGTTTACATATTGATGCACTGTTTCCTTTTTAATGTCTTTACAATGGAGACTCATTTGGATGTGATTTTTCATTTTACTTGCTGAAAAGGATAGGGGTTTTCGTGTATCACTGTCTATAAGATGTACTTTAAATATCTTTAGTGATTCAACATTTTTGAAATTGTCGTATTTGTGGTGTTAGAAAGATATCTTTTAGAATTACACGTGCATGGAAGGTATAGCATAACAAAACTTGTACAGTAGATCACGTGTGCAAAAAAGAAAGATGCACATTTAAAAAGCGTGTTTCTGCATACCAGGGTGGATTCAGGTGCAAAGCTTGGTTGGATTTTGCATTTAACAATATTATTACTGTGTTTAGGTGAAGTATTTGGGTAAATTGCCCACACATTTTCATTTGCCAGTGTGTCACACATGTGCATTGAAATTGCACTGTGCCTCTCACCATGTGAATTTCACTGACAGGTCACATGTTCATGCATACTCATTCTGACATCTACATGCATGTTGACTCAAACCAAGCACTGAATGTATGTCAAGATGTGTCCACTCTTAAAAATACTTGAAACATTTACAGTCCTTCTACTTAACCATACTCCATAGGCAATTTGCACATGTCAGATGCCATCAGTGAAGATATCATATGAGAAATCAGGCAGGACATCACCTGAAACCTGCTCAATAACTGTTAGGGAGAATTCTCAAGAATGTGCTAATTTCCCTAACCTTTTGAGACCCCCAGCAACTTTGCTGGATTTCTAGGATTTGATTTTTTTTTTTACCTGGGAAGAGTGTGAACCTTTTTTCCCACTCTTCCATGTATTTTGATGTGTGTTTTACTTTTGTGTTCTTTGGTTATGGAGTTTTAAAACAACTCCATAGGCATCATCTTTTTCTGTGTGTCACACAGCACCTTCAGTGCAGTGGCATAGGGATGTCTTTCAGACTTCCCAAAGTTTAAATACCTTCTCTTGGATGGACTACTGTCTCCCAGAGCATGTAAAGTTAAATTGACTTTACTAGTCTCTTTAAATCTATTGACTCAGCATACACTATCTTCCTATAGAGTGCTGGAGGGGTTGCCTAGAATCCCCTGTGTCAAAACACTCAGGTAACAGTAAAATGTTAGCCTTTCCTACTTTAAATGGCTGGTGGCAGTGGTTTAGATCAAACTACCATGATTTTTCCCAACCGCAAACAACGGTGGCAAAAAATCTGGTCAGCCATGTTTTTCAATATGGCGCCCAAGACCTATCTGTAAAAACAGACACCGGTCATCTTTCTTCGCCATTTCTTTCAGGAAAGGTCCTTCTTGTGTTTGTCTCTGTTCACCAAACCAGGTTTGGTCCCTTAGTTCGTTCGCCTTTGGCGGGCTTCAGTGCTGAAGCCCTCCTCTGGCACCTGAGTGTCTGGGGTGGGCAGGATGTGATGGAGGTGCCTGAAACTCCCTGTGTGTAGTCTCCTGGGAGACCTGAATGCACTCTGGTGTGATTGGCCAGCTAGCTGTCCGGCAAGGACAGCCACCCTGCTGTGTGAGTGACAGCCAGGCTGGAATGAATGGGGGAAAACTGTTTAAAAGTAGGTCTCTGGGACTTGGAAAGCAGAGTCGACCACTGGAATGAAAGAACTGAAGACGAACTGAAGGGAGAGGACTGCTGCAACTCCTGGATGACCGGTGAATCCCTGCTGTAGGTCTGGATTGCCTGAAACTCCATCGACAGAGAAGCCCTTCATGGTTAACTTCTTCCCTTGAGTTTGGTGGGAACACCCAACTTGTTAGCTGCCTGGACACTGCCCCCTCCTGGTCGAATTTTCTGCAGAGTGCTGTGGAAATACCGGATAGCGCAGTCGGAAGAATTCTAGTTTTTGGTCTTTAAGGCACTCACACCTTAAACCAACGTTTTGCTAAGCTTGTGGCCTCATCCCTGTGCAGTGCAGGAACCTCCCGATGTCCTACTTCTTGTCCCCATGAATGAAGATCAGGAACAGAGAAATCTGCTCGTACTGCTAGGAACAACTGCCTCAGCTACAGCTCTTATTCAATACAAAGGTACTGTGCAAACGCGTTCCGGAAATCTTTTCGGCCATCGCAAAAGTTTGTGGAACTTTCCCAACTTCGAAGGCTTGTCCTTCCCTAAACATTTGTCATACCTTTCTACGAGCCAAATTCTTCTAAACTCCATGACAAAGACTTAACCATTTACTACCAGAACTGTGCTATCCTATACAAAGACGCTGAACCATTGACTTTGGCCCAGCCCTATGAACTGAATTGCTGGTTGTAGTTTACTGAAACCCTTTGCCCTGCCTATGAAAGTATTTGGGCTGTCTATTCTTATAACCTTGTCTTTTTACCCCTTTTTAAAGTATCTGAAGTACCATTTTGCTCCCACTTCAGGGGAGTTGAACTTGTTCAATACTTATTGGTTGTGTATTTGTAGTATATTAGTGTCTGATATTGAGCTGCTCTTGCTAGTGTAATATTTTCAAACTGACTGTCTAAATAAATGTATATTCTTTTACCAAGAAACCTTGAGTAAGTGTTGGTTTGAATCACTGTATTTGTTGGCCCTATGTGTAACTTGTTCTACTGCTCACTCTACTCTTGGGATAAGTCTGGCTGCTCAGCCATTGCTACCACTTTACTGTGTAGTACAGGCTTGTACCAAAGGTGAATTTGTACTGAAACTTGTAGTCTTAATTGCATGTAGTGTTCCCAAATGGTACTGCATGTGATTCTGCCTAACAATGACCTTACAGAAAAGTTACAGCCATGGGGAAACATTTTTGAATGCATTTGCAAATATAGCACAGATGTAATATAACCTGTCTTTTGTGATGGTCTGAAAACATTTGCCAAGCACTGTAAATAATGGTCGGTGAACTACAGAAAGTTGCACTTGCATATAGCAATTGAAAATGTAGATGCAATGTAGGAAAAGTCTGCAAGCTTTGGATTTCCAGAAGTTTCACATTACAACTTTCGCTAGTCCTAACCAGCATAGGCAATGGTGAGGATAAATGGGAGTCATAGTCGGAAATGTGTTGTGGAGACCTGGTTTCAAACCCCGGCACTAAAACGATTAAATCTTTTGTCCATCAAGTACATTAACTACTCTAGTTCTGATTACTATGTGTCCTCATAACATGAAAGTGTTTTTTAACATTGTTGAGGCTTGCAGGCCACCTGTCTTAACCTTTACTCTTTTACATGGTCTAGCCCTACCATTCATTTGATTTTTTTACAATGATGGTATGTTGTCTGCCATATGTTGGTAGTGTGACTTCGGAAACTTCCCCTTATTCTGCATGTTGTATTCTTTAATGGACAGGATTAAAGTCATAATTGGAGTACTCACATTTCTGCGGTGCATTGGGGACTGTTTTTAGAACAGAGTGTTTAGGGTACTAGAATAGCTCATCATGGTGACTGCTAAAATAAAACGGATTAACTCTAATGTGTAAGAACACCATGGTTGTACATGGACAGCATTTTTAAATGCAAATTCCAACCAGGCTTTGCACCTGAATCCACCCTAGAAGCAGAAACACACTTTTTAAATGTTGATTCCCTTCTCTCTTTTTTGCACGTGTGATCTACTGCACCAGTGATGTCACTCATGATGCCATTAATGATGTCATATGTGATATCATCAGTGATGTAATTGCTCATGTCATCAGGGCATTTACAGGCTGTGCAATGTGGGCCTCATAGTTAAGGTGGTTAGCATCCAGCACCCGCTAAATGTAGGGGTTTTGTGGCATTAAATCAGCACCTTAATGTCACTTTGACTAAAGATTTTTCACAGAATTTCAAGGGTTTTGTTGCATCAGATTGTTTTTCGCCTTAACGGTCTTTCAACTAAGGTTTTTTCAATTAATATATATATGTATTGCTTCTGTGAAAAAACCTTAGTTGAATCAGTGTTATGATGAAACAATCTGATGTAATAAAAGCCCAGATTGTTCCACCTCAGCGGTGCTTCAACTAAAGTTTTGTAATACTTTTGGTATGCTACTGCTCTCTCAGAGGACAACCATGCTGTAGTCAGAATGGTCATCCACTAGTCCTGTACGATCTGCAACACAGACACTTGGGCATGATACTCTTCACATATTGAAGATCTATATTGAACCTAACTGTGGGAGCTAGCAATTCCTTGCCCACACACGATAGTTACATATAGCCCATTTTCTTTCTAGAACATGTTTGCATCATTCCTAGAAACACTGTATGATTTTCCCCCTCAGAATGACTACACATCATGGCTCGATAAAAAAGATCATCTCCGGGTGGGTGTATGTCATCTTTCACCTGGACTATTTTGCGTATTATATTAAACTCTTATTAAAAATGCTATGTTCTAGATGTGTGCCTTCATACTGTTTAAAATAATGAATTATTTAAATGTGCATTCCACTGAGCCACTATGTAAGTATTACGTTTCTTTTAATGTACTCAGTGACATTGTGTGCAAGTAGCAAATGTAACTCACCACAAAATTAGATTGCCAATCTTTAAGAGCTATAGAAGATGTGACCTACACGCAGCCCTACTATGGTAGCCAACATGATTTACACGCTACATCACCCATTCACGTTTCACCACTCACACAGAATTGGTACTGGTCTAATGACTCCTGGGAGTGTACCAACAGAACATACCAATTCAAAATATCTCAGGGGGTGCAAACTTATTTTCATTACAAAAGAAACACACAAAAGCTGTTACCTCACAATAACAAGAAAATAGGATCAAAAGGAAACAAAGAATGTCCAACTTTCCAATAAAACAAATAACACTAAAAATGTACATAAAATGGCAAAAATAAAACAAGAACACTGTAAAAGGCCTCCCCTGTGAAATGTCCCTGTCTAGCTTCTCCTCAAAGCAGCAAATCATTATCTTCTTCAACATTTCCTGAAGGGTGTGGTAGTGGCGGTCATGGAGGGTTTGTTCCACATTTGTACTTCTCTTTCTTCTTGTCAGTGAGTCAGTGCAGGCTGATTGCTGACTCTTCTTTAGGTTCAATTCTAGTCAAGGTCAGACTGGCCATAAAATTGTCTCAAGGACCAAAGAAAAAGTGGCCCACAGTTGCAAATGGCTATTCATTCCTTTTGTGATATTGTTTGAGTAGTACCCAAGGAGAAGATATTTGATAAAATGTGATGCAAATTGTGCATTTTAAAGAATATTTATTTAGCAACACTGGTCAAAACTACTAGCCGCATAGTGAAGTAACTCATCAAAGTGTCCCACATTGGCCAAAATAACTGGTCCACAGCATTTTGCTTTTTTTTTTGGCCATGGAATTATTGCCCTATAGGCCAGTCCAAGCCTGATTCTAGCATGCATGCAAATTACATTTGCTGCAATTGCTTTTATATGCTGCTTGAAGATTCCAGCTGTGAGTACAGATATAGTATAGTATAGCATATCCAGCTGTGAGTATAGATATAGTATAGCATAGCATAGTATAGTATAGTGCAGTATGCAACCCTAGTATAGTACATCACAGTATACTATTGAATAGAATATTATAGTATAGTGTACTATAGTATAAAATAGTATAGTGTGGGGCAATTTAGTATGTAGTAGAATTTAGAGTTTACACTTTACACTTTAGAATTGACAGAACGTTTAGTGTTAGTATAGAGTTTCGATTTTAGAGTTAATTTACAGTCTAGATTTTTACAGTTTTTAAAAGTAAGTTGACAGTTGAATGAAACACCAACTTCACAATTCACTTGTTATGCATTTCTGCTGCCTTCAACTGGTGTTGCTGACCTCTCAACCTCCCTTACTAGCAAACCTATGTTCACAACCAGGTTTGGCTCATGGTGCAACACATCACTCCAGTGATAATAGGCCTGTTTGAAGGGGGGCTTTCACCCCAGTGGACACCTCCATTTCGGTGACCACCTTCTCCCAATGGGCCTGGTTTATATATGGTATGCCGTACTACCGTACTCCAGAAGGTAGGCATTCAAAGTTCCTAGTGTTTTCTAATAATGTTGACATGTTTTGGGAGTACAACATAAAACAATTGTGTGGTATGCATGAAATTCCCAACTTAATTAAGTCACTCAGTTAAGCTCCATTCAAATGTCCCATGGCTATCAAATACATTTTCAAAGTTGTAGCAAGGGTATTTTGACATGGAATTCCAGGTCCATATTGAATTTTTCATGAATAGGCAATGGGCTGGGGGAATATCTTTATGAGTCACAGAACGAATTTAGCAGTCAGATGATTAGGACTAAATGAAACATGCTCTGCAAGTCTTCAAATGACACTTCAACACCACTTGCAGAAGCCTTAAGTGTTTCGCGTTCCTCACCTTCCATTTTGCCATTGTGTGCACTGCATCTTCTCTCCAATGCACAATGCTTGTCTTCAGCAGCTGCCTCTTCAAGCTGGGTGCTAGTGAAATATCCTTCCCATAGCGTTACAAAAGCTAACTACAAAAGTCCTTTTCTCATTGACTAAAACGCAATACATGATCTGCTTCTCACTGTAGAAGTGTACTTAAAGGCAGAGTAATATTCCACATGCCAGTTTGAAATCAACAAAACACCTGTGCACCAATTTGCACGCCATTTTCAAGCGAATGGTGGTCTCTTCCATGTATTCTAAGCTTGAACTGCGCAGTTCATAGTTGCTAGATACAAAAAAGCACTGAATGAATTGAACAATAAATTGATGAAACAGCCTCATTACTTAACTGTACCATTGATTCATTCAAGATTCACTGTATATTTGTATGTGATTATTTGAGGGTCCAAATTAATTGTAAAATTAGGGATTAGGTGTGGCACAACTAAAGATATTAAAACATGTTTTAATCCATTTGCATACATACACACTCTCTTTGGATCTTAACCTTTCAAAGATCTAACGAGAGCGTTTGGCCTACTCAAACTAACTTATTATGCATAACGCTTAAGGCGTTGCTTATATGCTTGAAGAATAGAGGCAGAACATACAGAAAGAGAATGAATGCATCTAAATTGATCAAACCAGATAAAAGGGTAACCAAGGAGAGTGGAGGGGAGAATTCATGCAAAATACTGATGTGAATAGATGTCCTGCACACACAAACAATGAATACGGAGCACTGAACTTTGTACATTGAAAAATGGAGAGGAAGAAAATATCATAAGACACAGATGTACCTGTGGAAAATGCAAACACCTGACAAGTGACAGAAAACAAACAGACCAAAGAGATAAGGGGCAAGGCACATCCAAACCCCACACAAAAACAGTATCACTGCCTACCCTTCTAACTGCTAAACCCTGTTAGCTGCACTTATAACAAATCCATCTGGCATTGGAGCGTACCAGACATCTATAGATAAAGAAAGGGAGAAGTCTGATGCAACAAGGGAGGGTGGGCAGGATGGAGTGGTTACTGTTATATATACCAAGAGGTGAAGAAGCACTGACCTCCAACACCTGGAGAGAAGCACAGTGATAGATCACACAAGCTGGCACCGTGAGTGAAACTGAGATAAGGATCTGAGAGGAAATATCCAAACATAGGTGAATTAATCAAATTTCAACATTTTGCCACATGTAACAGAGTATGTGGTAAACTCTAATAGATTCCGAGTTGTTCCCCATTACATAGGAGAAACAACAAGGACCATAGTAATGAGAATATCATGACTTAGAAGAAATATCTGGAGTGAAGAGAAAACATCTCTATTGCCACAAAATGTGAGAGACAAAGTGGTATGGCAACAGGTTGCTTTTTTAGATTAAGGAAGAGTATCTAAAATTTAAAAAAAGGAGGTGACTGACAAATGATCTTGAAACAGGGAGCAGGTTATTGGATTTATAAAATCAAAAGCCTTGTTCCAATGGCCCTTGTTGTTCCTTCCAGACGTTTGTAAAAAAGTAAATGTCAAATTGGCAGACATCAAAAAAGAGAGGGGCAGCAAGTTAGCCAAGCAACATGCAGGCAAAGAAAGACTGTGACAAAGGCTTGTCAATAAGACATGCAAATGTATTGCTTTCCTAAAATGTAGCCTCATTCTCAGTTTGGCTATCATTTCGGCGCAGTTTGATTACTGTCAGATTATGGCTGGCAGTACAGTCAATTTAGTATCCATTCATAGAGTCCGTGAGGCTTCATGTGGATTCTGGAGAAATGTCTGTGGGTAGTAATTCCACCCGACGTATTTCATTAAGTTTTTGGCATTAAAGTGGGGGATGCAACTCCATTATCTTACTTGAAGTAAATCCTGCACATTAAGTGCACACGTGAAATTTGGTGGTTCAGTTCAAATGGGGATAAAGCCATGACTACCCAAAAGTGCTGGTAACAGAATTACTGTCATTTTTTACCACACTTTCCATCTTGAAATTAGTTCCATTGAGAAGGATGAAAAACTATTGGCAGCAAAAATAAAACAGGCTATTAGCACAACCTCATGGAGCATGACAATGGGTAATGCAGAAAGACCGTATGCCCAAAGAGAGAGAAGATGCAAGTGATGACAGATAAATATGCCAACTGTGGCATCCTAGCAGTGATGCAGAATGCACTATATGGGAGGAGGTGTGGCCTATATAGCTAAATCCTCCTTACAGATCAGAGCATCAACCATTCCCCTTCCCCCTGGGTTTGAAATGCTGCTTCTCAAATGTACTAATCGCCAAACCAAGTTCAACTTGCTTTACTGCTGACCTTATAGCCCCAGTCGCTTTGACCTTGACAACCCCCCTTTGATCACACCACTCTTGAAACCAACAACTACACTTGAAACACTTGTATATAGGCACGTTATAAATGCCATTTCATATCATGTCATACATGTATTGTCCTAGGTGACCTCAATCTTGGTTTCAATGATGCATCTGACCTTAAAGTATCTGCTCTTGCACTGGCTTTCAAAGACATGCATTTTATCCTATTGATAGATTCACCTACCCACATCAAAGGACTGGATCCTCACTGTCAATTCCACCATCAATATCACAAGCCTTAGTGATATACCATGGTCTGAGCACTTCATCATTCACTTCATCCTCTCTCTCACCACTCCTCATATTGCTCATTCTCCTATGCTGAGCTCAGTATGTGTCTGAAACACCCGTAAACTGACATATGGTACTGAAACCAATGCTCTTGGCTTTTCTCAAGTCCTGCTCCTTGGTCACTAACAAGAACCCCCTCGACATATCCAACCATTATCATGGTTGTCTCCTCGACATGATGGATCTGCATGCCCCTATTATCGCTAAAATACCCAAAGATCACAAGCCCAATAACATCTGGCTTACTGAGAACCTTGTCATCTTATGTTGGAACAATAGAGCCCTTGAACACTTATGTAAAAAGCACCCCTTCATGAGAAACTCCAAAGCTCATGTCATTGCCTCACATTCATACAAGACTGTGGTGGTTACCCTCAAAGCTAATTCTTACAATGTTCAAATATCCATTGCAGGCTCCAACGCTAAAGATCTATTCTCCATCCTGAGAGACACCCATTTAAATTTACTCCACAACCCACACTGACAAGACCTGGTGTAAAACCGCACACAATGCTCTATCACATAAACAGTTTGTAATAAAATGAGTGCAAAAATAGTCATGATTGCAACTAAAGCCACCCCAGCGTGGCCCTTTCTTCTTCACTCCAGCCATGCAAGTTCAACAAAGTCACTCAAGAGCAGGTTCTAGCTACCATTCTACCGCTAAAACCTTCCAATTGCAAAGGTGACACGTGCCCCGCTCATATAGTGATCCCACGCAAGCCCCTATCATCACTAACATTGTCAAATGCATTGTCAATGCATCCTTCCTGACTAGCGGTATTGCCTCTAATATCAAAGCAGCCTGGATCACCCCACTCCTTAAAAAGCCCTCCCTTAGTCCCGCCATTCTAAAAAATTACCACCCTATCACCAAGGTCCCAGATCTGCTCAAGATACTTGACAGGTTAGCCTATTCACAAATCCCACAATTCCTTGAGAATACCATCACCTTGGAATGAGAAAATCAGGCTTCTGCCCAAAACATAGCATGGAAACAGCCCTTCTTGACCTGAAAATCCAAATGGACAGTATCCATGACTCAGGTAATCTAGGTAGTAGCCTCCTGTTAGATCTATCCACAACATTCAGCCTTGATGATAATGATGTCACCTGTGAACACTTTAGCCACCACTTCCATTTTTCACCAGAAGCCCCCTCTTAGATTAAATCATTCCTCAGCAAACGCACCATGAAATTGTTCATTGACGAGTCTGCACTGACTCCATACGTGTGCCATTAGGTGTCCCACAATGCTCCTCCCTCTCACCTATACTTTACAGTACATGCACTAAGCCCCTGAATGACCTCCTACATGCACTGTGGATCATCTACACCAATTTTGCAGATGACACCCAAATACTCATCCCTATCACAGGTGATCACTCTTTGTACACTGCCACAATCACACAGACTACAGCACCATAAAAAACGGTATGGCCACCAACTACATTTGCCTAAATGATGATAAAACCGAGCTCCACATTGTGGGCTCCCCCTTCCAGTTGAAAAACCTTGCCACTGCCTTCACCACCTTTTGCAATGATGGCACTTTCATTCCAGTTCTGAACAGGTCAAAACCCTGGGCGCCCATCTGCAAGTAGGAATAGCCATGACCAGGCATATCAATGCCTTAGCCTCTGCCACAGCATAACACACGCAGGCACATCTCCCTGAGCAGGCAATTCCTGTCAACAAGCAACTGCCTCATGCATGCACATGCATTCATGCTCTCCAGATTGAATTATTGCAATGTTTTAATCATGGGTACCTCATCAGCCAATCTGGCCAAACTTCAACTGCTGAAAAATTAAGCCTTGCGCACTGCCTTTGGACGACAGCGATCTGACCACATCTCAGCAACCAGACGTGAAGCCCACTGCTTACCAATCAAAGCCCAGATTGACTTTAAAACCTTATCTATTGCCCAAAAGTGCATCAACAAAGATGCTCCCCTTACCTCAACAACAGTCTCTCTCAGAAATTCCTGGTGTGCTTGTAAAGATCGAGTTCCAGCATTTCACTGTTCACCACTTGCTACAAGAACAAAAGAGCAAGAGGTGTCAGCTTTTGTGTCACCGCACCTACAATCTGAAACTCTCTGCCTGCAACCATCAGAAATGAACACTCATATACCTCATTCAAAAAGCCAGTAAAAACTTGGCTTTTTGATAAGTACGATTAATGCTTGTATCAAATGTTCTTCTTACTGTTGCTCTTACTGTACCACACGCCATGATATCCCAGGATTTGGATGTAACAGACATGTTATAAATAAAATAAAAAAATACATATACATTTGGAGACCCTACCCAATGACAGGTGGTGTCTAAAAACCAATATTGGAATAGTCCAAACCTTTTAATTTTAAAATGTGAGCAAAAAGCATGTAGTGGAACACAATATACAAAGGGATCATGTTCTATTTCTAGCTTAATACACATTCTGTACATCTTGAAGAAGGGCACAAACCAAAAACATTGATGTTGGTAACAAAAACAACAATGCATGTGTTAAAACATATCAAGTAAGGAGAAAGATTGATTAAAGCAAATAAATCCATCTACAAGTGAATAAATCTACCTAAAACAAGCAAATAAATGTGCTTGCTCAGATATTATTTTGCACAGAGAGTGCTGCATAAAACAGTTATTACTGTGCATGGGCTTCACATTGCCGTCATTGTTTTCACATCATGGAATGTGGTGGAAGTGTGTTGAAAAGGAAGGTGTGCAGGGATGAGGTGGGTGTGGAAGTGTGGTGAAGGGAATATGAGTAAATATGCAGGCAGGTTGGGGTTAGGGAGGAGGTGGAAATGTAGGCAAGGTAATGTGTGTCGGGACACAAAGAAGATGAAGTGGAGAAAACATAATTTCACCATGTCGCATGCATTTCTGCCAGGTTAGTTTTTAACTCTGTAACTCCTTGAACCAGGGCAGGGTGTGGCCCAGCTGGATCATGAAGTTATACATTGTTCCTGGGGAGTATGGAGAACAATGGCTGATGCACACACTGGCATTGGGGATCATCTATACATTGAGTTGTGCACTTGCTCCCAGTTCCTGCTCCTTCGCTTTGGGGCTCAATGGTATGGAGAGGCAGTCCAGAAGTGGAAACCAGTGGTGAAAATAAAGTTGGGATTTTGGCACTGTTGATATCTACTGTCCAAGTGGCACAGCAAGTAGAGCTCTCGCTATGACATCTGTGCAGAGCTTGCTAACGCAGGTTCGAATCCTGGCAGGGCCAAAATCAGCCTTTCATCCTTACGAGGTCCATGAATGAGCACCACACACTGTGGATAGAAGCAGCGCTCAGGGGTTCATAGCGCTATATAAATGCGAAATTATTATTATTTACATGTATGGTGGAGAGAGAAATGTAATGATATGCATAGGGAGATCAGTACCTAGCTGAGCTCCTCGAAATGTGTGGGCTGTGACATTCCCCAAAGTAATCCAATGGTGCGTTGCAATGACACCATGGCACAACATGCAGGATTTCCAGCACTTCTGGTAAAGGGGGCGGGGCAGCTCCAATTTGGGTACTGATGTCTTAGTCATCTTGAATGACCTGGGCTCTGTTTGGATTGCCCTTGCTGTCCCTGGCTACAGAAGATGTGTATTGCTTTTGTATGCATGTCTTCATTATCCCTATTATTCATGTTCTCCAACCTTTAGTGCTACATCAAAAGGTAGCTTCCTGTGGAACCCCTCTCTTTGGCATGTCTTCATTATCTTTCAGGTGTATGCCATACACTTGTATGTACCATATGTGGGGGTGTGGTGGTGTCCCCAACTTGCAAAAGTAAACTGCGCATGTCTTGTGATTAAAGGCGCTTCATCTTTCCATTCAGCAAGTGTGCACTTAATCAAATGTATGCCCTGTTATTGACCATCATCCCATTATGCCTTACTTAGAGCTTTATTGCAAGCAACTGAAATGTAATTTAGCACTGCCCACCTGTGATCCCTATCGGTAGAACTCTAATTCTTGTACTGCTTTATAATATTTGTAAATCCTGTATTTGTATGTAATGTATTTCATTTTATGTATCACTGTAACTAAGCTTCACACATTCTTGTAACTGTTGCACCCTGTTGCAAGTCCCACAGAAGATATCTTAGCCATATTTGAGGTACCAAGTAGTTTTGGGCAAGAAGGGGGAAATCATTTATACAATACCTGCACAAATACGTGCACAAATACATAGAGGAGTTCTTGTGAGCATTAGGGGAGGCAGTGGCAGTAGTGAGGGCAACTGTCTACTCCCAGAAAACGGCAACTTGACCAGTAGAGAAATCTAAGAAGAGGTTTCCTGCTAATGAAGAAACTACATCTTACATTGTTCCAAATTCTGATCAGTATGATATCTTTGTCAACATTGTGGATGCTAATGAGATGTGCCATCATGCTGTTGGAGAATCACAATGTATACAATATGAGGACGATGGGAGTCAATTAGGGGCAACAGAACAAGGGGTTCTAGTCATGGGCATAACAACTTACACTGGAAAAAGATTACCTTAAATTTGATCACATCATTAAATGAGGGAAGATCTCCAGAGCCATCAGGAATCTGAGGGCCAAGGTGGCTGTGTAAAACATACTAGACAAAGTAATTACTTAGACACTCCTTGCAGCTGCAAAATAGTTATCAGGTAAATAGATAATTTTAGAAAAATAAGTTTTAGCTTGAGTGGGGAGGTGAGAGATTTTAAAGCTATGTTATAGGAACACAGTAACAAAGCTTTTGATGGTGGTTATAATATCAGGGTAATGGAGAGCTCTAATATTTTACATCTACTATCATCATACCTAGAGGTGATAATGCAATTAAGACCAAGACCAATGAAAGCCCTGCAACCAGGACAACTGACCACTCAATGATGCAAAGGACTGTAGTGGCTCCTGTATTGAAAGTTAATAGTGGTTTAGGCATAAAACCACAAAAGTCAAACAACACAGTGGCACCCAGTTCTGGAGAAAAGAGCAATTCTTGTGGGATTCCTCAAAACATTAGTTATAATACTGAAACAAAAGAACATGGGGATCATGGTAGAAGCCCCATGAGGAATACAACGTTGTATATTTATACTGTACCTAGGTTGGCTGTGGGGAAACACAGAACCATGGATTCTCTCACCAATAAATATATACATTGGATTTGCTCCGAAAAAGGATGCTACTCAATTATTATATGGGATACTGCCCACTGCAGGAGATTTGTGATGTCACGTGTTGATAGTTAGGACTATATGTATGTTGAATTTAGGAATGTCCACCTAGCGCAAGGCTAGTAAAATATTGAATACAGAACATACCCGGCTCCAAGGTGATGATTACGCTAAGCGGCATCTCAGCTGTGAATTCGGAGAGGATCCAAGGTGATGAAGAAAAATTATGAATAATCCTATTGGGAAGAGAATGGCAATCAAATATGAGCATTTCATGAATAGGAGTAATCAAGGAGTGCTTAATGATTAGAACTTGGGTGACCCTGATGTTAGAGGTCTTGCAGATGTAGACTAACCAACACCAAAACAGTTCATGATAGCGCAATGTCGCCCAAATAGGTATCTCCTCCAACCAAACCACATAATTAAGCATGATATTGTGGAACATTGCCAGATTGCAAAAGAACCGGACTGATAACACAGGATGTGATGTCATATGAAAGTGCAATATTAGGTGTTACAAGGAGACATGGGCCATATATTCCTTACATATTCAGGGACACGTGACCTATTGTGACCTTGTGTCAAAGGTTCCAAAGAAAGGCTCATGGGTGGCCTATTGATCTGAATTTCATCATCCCTGAACACAGGAATCAGAGGAGGCACCTTAGGATCCCATGATTTGGAGGAATCTATAACTGAACTGGGGTCTGTAAGGATATTTGTCGTGTTACAGCACAGAGTACAGCACCACTGCACAGGTAGCAATTTTTTTTTTGATGCAGCACCAAATGCCTATGGTGCATTGCTATATGTGTTACCAGATTAACAAGGAAAGACAGGCTATTCAGTCAAAAACGATTTTAACATATAAGATGCAAATCTATTTTTACAGTTAAAAGCACACGTGCACATTCAAAAATGCACACTATTTTTCACCTGAAATGCCTATGGTGCAAGAGACACATTTGAAAATTAATAACTAACATTACTTATAAATAACCTGACTAATAAAACTGAATTTAACATAACCCGCTAATAAAAATGTGTCTCCACTGCAGAAATAGGCCTACTCTGAAAGTGAACTTTTAAACGCACATTCATTTTTTTTCGTTTTCTCTGCTGCTCTGTCCACATAACTACAGGAAGCAAAAGGGCTCGAAAGAACAGGAAATCAGTTGGTTACAAAGTATTACTATAAAAATGAGCCATTGTGTAGAGAGGGAGGAGATGGCATGATTGATTCTGATTGGAGCAGCGTCGTAGCAAGTATCATGCTAGAGGCAGTGATTAGGGTTTTGCTGGGGGGAGTTTGAAGAGGGAGAGAGGAGAGTGGAGATTTGGAGAGCTGGGAGAAGGACCTGTTTTTTCCTGGTTGGAGCATTTCTGCTGAAAAAGCTGAGAGTTCCAGGCAATGACCCCGGTTTGAGAACGAAAGGCGCTCGTTTTCACTGGGGTTAATCTTCAAGGGAGCCACATTCAGAAAGAGAACAGCTGAAGAAAACTCGGGCTGAACAGATAAGGTAATTACATAAGTGTGGGAGCTGAGTGTGTACGAGAATATTCAGTCAGTGTAGGAAAGGAGATTCCTGTGCCTTAATCACATGTTAATGTTGCCAATTGAGTTCTTTTCTCCGCCACTCTCTTTTCAGTGTATCACAGACAATGCTATTACTGTGCTATTTTATTTATTTCTGTAAAGAGTGAGATCGTGTTTAAATGCAACTTTTATAATACAGAAAAATATTTGAAAGCAGACGGGTGGTGTGTTTTATATTTACCAATACAGTGCTGATGATGTGGGGAGATTTTTAAACAGTGCAATTGTCATTTTAAGACAGATGTGTGCATGATCATATTCAGTATGGACAGTTCTGAGTGACTGTTTGTAGCATAGCTCGTTGGAGGTACATGAGCCAACGGGAAGAGGGACTCTCTGGACATAGTTCCCTACCGTATATAAGGTAGTGGAAATTACCACAAAATTACCACATATAGCTCTCTGTCGTAAATAAGTCAGTGAGATCGCCCATGGTGGCACACTAACACTAACACTGAAAATGTGGTATTCCTGAAATGTAGGTCTGAGGTCTCTCTAGTGATTACACGAAAAATCTAAGCAAGGATAAGGGATTCTGGACTTTGGGGCCACAAATAAAACAAGGGAATTATGCTCACCAAAATACCACCAACCACGCATAGCAACCACGCATACCAACCACGCATACCAAATATGCATGTCTGGGTACTGAAATAATGCATGTCCACTGTATTATTGTTGTACATGGCCCAATCTGAATACAAGGAGTGATTGTTGCTAAGTTATTTTTTTCGGCGGTAATAAAATACTGTCAGGCCCCAAATCTCCACAAAATACCCTACAGGTCAGGCTTCAAACTTTTATTGCTCAACATCTACAACAGGCCCAGAAATGTTTTAAAAAACTGAGGAACCAATGAATCTGGTATTAAAAAAACGAATTGAGGAATGGTGAAAGATATATAATATGGACTGCATATTATTCTCTCAGGTGATTTCAATTTACAGTTTGAACCCTTCACTCCATTAATAAACATTATGGCAGATGAGAATACTGCATGGTGGATCCCAGAATTATTAGCTAAACCCCACAAAAGACCCAATAAATGTGACCTTGAATTTACAAGAATCCTTCTCAATTTAGAATTTCATGCATGTATCGTTAGGCCCTTAATATATTATAACATATTACCCCATTAGAAAAAGTATACTAGCACTGAGATGAGAGAAATCATAATGCTGTCATCTCTGCTGTCATCTCTGCCATCCATTCCCATGCCAACAAAACTTGTAAAATTGTCGAGAAAGCCTCAGTATGATATAGCTAATGGTTCAATAATGACCGTCGCAATGCCAAGAAAGAACCTATGCATTGTCAAAAAATGTTAATAAATATTTTGAGAACACTGTACGATTGCACATGCATTCATATAATAATCTGTTTTTAAACAACAAGACATTTTATGCTGAGGGAAAATGGTGCTTGGTGATTGAAGCAATCCGACAAAATGACATTTCTTAATTCTGGAAAATAATATTCCTGGGGAACTTATATTCCAGGGTCCTACTAAATGGGAATATTGCTGGTTTGACTATTATACATACAATAGTTATTTGGCCGCAGAGGGGAAAACATTTGACCTCTTGCACTTTATTCTAGAGGAAATTAATTAAGCAATCAAGAGCCAGAAAAGCTGTAAGGCTCCAGGATGGACAAAAAAACGGTTGACACCGGGCATAGAGGAAGGGCCCAAGTTCGGCAACTGTCCACCCTGCCCCCCTGCATTGTCAATTATGAGGTCTTACAAAAGTCCAAGCAGTAACAACATTTGCCAGATATTGACATTATATGCCCATATTCTAACAACACTTGCCACATATATCCGATATACGCCAAGGTACTAACTTCATTTACCATGTATTGCCATTTTCTTAGAAATTTGCATAATATGGCAAATACTGCTATCTTGAAACAGACATTGTAAACAAATGTACTGTGAAAACAAAAATCAGATATCAAGGCTGAGTACCCCAAAAGGAAATACACCAAACGCAGGTTACAAAGGACAATACAAAGATCTTTATTTTATACTGAACAGTTTCAAAGGTTAAAACAACAGATAGCTATCGGCCCTCAGTACAACACAGTGAACTCCAGCGTGGTTCAGTGTGCTCAGTGAGTGCGACTGTACATTAGAATAGTCGCACCTTATATACTATCGAAAACATGATGTTTAACCCATCTATGAGTTAATATAAGTTAATACATCACAGATCTAGGGTTCGTGCCGAGTTCATACATCTGTACATTTAGGGTTTACTTTTAATATATCCGCTAACAGATTACAATGGCAACATTTTGTCTTAGGATTTCTCGTAGAGCCTTCTCAAACAGTTTTATACAATGCAGTCAAACAAGTGTTCACATTTCGGTATTTGAATACATTGTGTTTAACATATGCTTGTGGATTAGCTTCGTTGGCACAGGTAATCCTCTATACTCAGGTCAACAAGGACAAGGTCTCAGTTCATGACCCCAACATGTGGCCTGCAGGCAAGTTACACATTAGTTTGTACACAGAGGTCAAGACGGCCATGTTACATTCGGAATGACACTGTCCACCATTTTAGAACACAGGGTGACTTTAGTGGGAGAATCTAAAATGGCGGATAGACCTAAAATGGCGGCTTACACTGATCTAAGGTCCTTGTAACGTGGATTTCTTTGCAAGCGGTTTATAAGCAGCTTGGCGTAGGCCAATACACATATATTCATACAGTATAGGAGGCACAATATGATTTCCTGTTTGACAAACCCTCCTTTTGGCCTATGCCAAGCACTAAAACTATTTCTGGTCACTTTACGAACAACTCCATGTCTCAACGTCCATATAACCTCAATCTTTGTCGGAAATATCAATTGCCATGAGATCAGTTATCAGGATTTCCTTCAACACATATTCTTTGGAGTTCTTGTCTGGGACATATACCTTGTGTCCTAAAGTACCTATTGCCTGTGCGCAACATCCCCCTAGCATCGGACATATACTAGGTAAACACTGTATACAGCAACAAAGAAACAACATAATTCCTAAAATGATCTGTAAGGCCGAAAGTACCTTCCAACCCCAAGATCGCAAGAAGTCCCAGAACCAAGCGCTAAGATCCCAGTTTCCCTCGGGAACATGCACTTCTGAACTAAGGACATGCAGATTTTGTATTGCCTTGAAGATAGTTGGGGAGGAGTCTGGCACGAAAACACAACAAGCGGACCCCACTAATTTACACACTCCACCACGTTCAGCCAGAATGACATCTAATGCCATCCGGTTCTGAAGCGCTACTAATCTTATTGCTTTCTGTTCTAATGTCATATATAGAGTATGTCTGTGGTCCGGTTGATGCTTCTCTCCAGTACTCTTGCTAGTCTTCTGATGTCTTCTGAGTTTGCTATTTGTCCCCAAAATGGCACGAAGGATTTCGCTACATCCCCTAAAACCTGTGCTGGAGTGTCACCATTCTCGTCTCGCCATGGATGAGCCTTTGAAACCTCTACAGTACTGGCTATGAATACCCTGGGTAACAGGATCCCTAAATAACAAGTTCCCTGCCAATCCCTGGGTAACCATGGAAATGCAGCATTACCGCAAACAAAGTAGACAGGTTCGCCTACATGCAAAGGTCTGTCTTCCCCAGTCAAATTCGCAATGTTGGTGCAACCTTTAAAATCTCCCATTGACTGAGTACCATTCCTCTGTATGCAGAAAGAAACTGAATCGGGGCTATGGTTAACAGTGTAAGAAGGAGGCATGGAGTCCTTATTGCCTATCGGAGCCATCTTGAAAGAGATCAAAGATTGGAAAGGACGAGACAATCTATCAGAAGGTCTAATAGAAGCAACATTGAGCTTGCTCCTATTCGCAAAGAGCGAGCATCCCAGGGGCGGAAGAACATGTTTCTCAAAACTATTCAAATTAGTACCATCAAAGTTCTCTGAGATGCTATTGTTCCATCGGCCAAATAACAGTGCTCTAAGAGAAGCATAACAAGCAGTGGTCAAAGGTAAAGGATGAATATACCAACCCAGCCCCTTATCCCCGTGTTGCGGTAAATGTGAACAGACCCAACATTTGGATTTATTAAAAATGGCATGTGTAGCATTCATGATAAGTAACAATGTATTGTTGTAATATCTTTGTCTATGCTGGGAATCTCTAGGAGATAAAGTGTGCAGATGCACGAAAGGGGTAGAAACAGTGGGTACATTTTTAGTTGGTAACAGGGTTTCAAATGGATGCACTTCTTCCAGATACCAAAAGCTCTGAACAATTACTACCAAAAACCTAATTGACATTATAAAGAGACAACAGTATGTTTTCGGGACCCAAACAGTTTGTCCATTATCATAGCTGGTCACACGATTATTTATCAGTCCTTTACGAGCGGTAGCGATTGCATTGCAGTCTTCAAACGGAAAGAAAACCCCAGTGTTATTGGCTGGCGTCCTCCTGGCCAAGCGACCTCTTAGTCCTTCCACAACCCTAGCCAACAGAATCCCCTTTTTTTTTTAACAATTACTTGGGCAAAAAGCAAGCCCCTGATGATTTTTCTTCTTCGAACGCACAGCCGAACCATGCCGTAAGTCTATTTCCTTGGACGCAAATTGTACCTTGTTGTCCCTGGTACTGATTGATCCAAGAACAACGCGTTGTCACTTCCTGTTGGAAGCGACGTATCGAGAGCAAGTGAAGATGCAAGATCCTGAACAACAGTTTCCGGAAAGAAAACTTTCGGAGAGTGTGGAGACAAAATGGCTGATTCCCCAGGCCTCACAGGCTCAGAGAGAATCTCCGATGCACTCTCAATGCTGTTTACTGCTTCGGGATCGTTGGTTGCAGTATCGGTGAGGGGTTCTGTATCTTCTGTATCGTATGGCACTGGGTGTGGTCGTCTCTTGACATGTGTCGCGTGGATCCAGTTCTTTCTGCCTGTGACACGCACCGCCGTCTTTGTGACCAGCAAGACCTGGAATGGGCCCCACCACCGAGGTACAAGGCAAGAGGATCGCTCAAATGCCTTTGTCAACACCCAATCTCCGGGCTGAATGCTATGACCTGGGCCCTGGTATCGTACAGGTAAAGCGTCTCGCACCTGGTGATAAATCAAATACAGGTTTTTAGTCAACTGGCTACAGTAATCTGAAAGAACTACATTTTCAATATTTTTCAATGAACGACATTTCGAAAGATTCCAGGTATTCGCAGGTCTCCCCATTACCACCTCAAAAGGAGAGAGCCCAGCCTTAGTTTGAGGGGTTGTACGCATGGCCAGTAACACAATTGGTAAGGCGTCCAGCCATTTTAGTTTGGAGCCAGCACACGTCTTAGCGAGCTTGTTCTTGATGATACCGTTGTGTCTTTCTATTAGTCCGGCACTCTGAGGGTGTCTGGCCGAATGGAACCGTTTGTCGATTTGTAATCCCGCCCATATCTGCAGAATTACAGCAGTGACAAAATGTGGACCATTGTCCGACCAGATGACTCTTGGTAGCCCAAACCTAGGAAAATACTCCTTTAACATAGTTTTTGCAGTAGTCATGGCTGTGGTGTCTTTTACAGGGAAAGCCTCAACCCATTTACTGAAAGCACAAATGACAACTAACATATATTTCCAATTGTTGCACCGTTCCATTTCAATAAAATCAAAGTGTATAACTTCAAATGGGACAGAAGGTGGACCAAAAATTCCCCTAGGAGTTGATGATCCCTTTCCTACATTGTGCTGTAAACATATCATGCAGTTCTGAACATATTGCTGAGCTATTTTTGAGATTTTGGGCCTCATTACGACCCTGGCACTAATGGTTTAACGGCGCCGTAAAGAGCGGCGGCACCGTTAAACCATTAGCGCCTGATTACAAGGTCCCTTCGCGGGTTGGAGGCTTTAATGCCTGCTTTTTGCAGGTGTTAAAATCCAACCTGCTAAGGGACCTTGGAGCTAATTACGGCAACTGTAATTTACGGTGCCGTAATTAGCGCCTTCCCCATCCCCATTATGCCCTATGGGACAAAATGGGAATGGGGAAGGGCAAATGGTGAATGGGGAATTACCGCCCCGCCAACCTTGTGATGTGGGCGGTAATTCCGCCATCCACCATGCCGGAGACCGGCATGGACCATGGTGCTAATAGCACCATGGTCCAGCGCCTGGGTCGTAATGAGGCCCTTTGTCATTCGCCCAAACTTTCTCCAACATTTTTGTAAACTTCCGGGCGCCTATATGTGTAGGGCCATGAGCCATGACGACCATCATCATTACGTATGCGTCAGGAAGTAGCCATTTCTCTTCAACCATATGCACCCAACACCCATCATCATCGAGTTTCACCAAACCTTCAGCCCATTTCTTGGACTCCTCTAGTGTGGCATCGGCTTGGATGTCCCTTACAGATTCAACACCCTCATCCATTGCATAGGCATTCACAGTCTCCCTTGAATTGTACACATTTACATCGGTGGCAGTCTAGCTATCTGATCAGCGAAAGCATTCCCTTTTCCTATATCATCTATAATCGTTTGATGAGCTGCGCATTTTACGACAGCTAACTGAGTGGGAAGTGCAAGCGCTGAGAGCAGTTGAACTATTAGGGAGCCATGCTGGATCTTTGTACCGTGTGAAGTTAAGAACCCTCTTTCTGACCAAAGTCTACCGAAGTTGTGAAACACCCCAAAAGCATACTGACTGTCAGTGTATATGTTCACTGCAAGCCCTTCAGAAAGTTCACAAGCTCGGGTCAATGCTATAATCTCTGCAGCCTGTGCAGACTTATGCATGATTCTCTTGGTTTCCACGACCGTGCTTAGTGTGGTGATTGCATAAGCAGCTGTGGATGTATCATCAGGAGGTTTGAAGCAGGAGCCATCGCAAAACAGCTCCCCTTGCAGATTATTCAAAGGAGTGTCTTTTAGATCAATTCTACCCTTTGTCTCTTGTTCGGTAGTGTACAGACAGTCATGTGCCACTTTGTCACTGCAAGCAGTACCTTGCGGGAAAGGTAAGAGTTTAGCCGGATTAAGAACACAACACCTCTTAATTTGTATGAGAGGAGCAAACAAGATCAATTCATATCTCATCAACCGTGCGGAAGTGAGGTGTTGCGTATGAGTTCTGTTCAATAGAACATCTACAGAGTGAGGCACCATCAGGGTTAGATCATGGCCTAGGACCATTCCCTCACTCTGTTTTACAGACGCAGAATCAGCAGTGACAGCTCACAAACATCTTGGCAAAGCGCATGCTACAGGATCAAGGGCGGAAGAAAAGTAACCGCATGGCTTATTCTTCCCTCCATGTTCCTGCCTTAATACAGCGAAAGCACATCCATCACATTCATGCACAAACAACACAAAGGCCTTTTCATAGTTTGGTGTGCCCAAAACCGGTGCCGAGCACAATGCAGTCTTGAGCAGATCAAATGCTTGCCAGTGCTCCATGTTCCACGGCAATGGTGAAGAAATGCCCTTCTTCGTCAGAGCCAACATCGGCTTAATCACTAGTAAGAAGTTCGGGATCCACAACCTACAGTAAGAAGCCATACCTATCAAGGCTCTAACTTCTTTCTGTGTATTTGGGACAGACATGCCAGAAATTAGTTTTATCCATTCAGGTGTCAATCTTCTTCCCTCCTTTGACAGGAGATAGCCTAAATAGGCGACCTCCTGACAACAATATTGAAACTTTTTAAGCGAAGCTTTGTGACCATGTTTAGCCAGGTGTATAAGCAACAAGACAGTGCCCTCCTTACAAACGCTCTCTGAGTCGGCAGCTAAAAGCAAGTTATCCACATACTGAAGCAGTGTACAAGTAGAGGGCAAATCAAGGGTATCGAGCTTTTCTTTCAAAGCCCTACTATAAATGCTAGGACTTTCCGTGTAACCTTGCGGTGCACGGTTAAAGGTGAACGAGCGTCCCCCTAAGGTGAACGCGAACAAGTATCTACTGTCCTTATGTATAGGGATACTAAAGAAAGCATTCTTCAGGTCCACAACACTAAAGTAAGTAGCTGAAGCTGGAATCATAGTTCATATTGTCGTCACATCAGGCACAATTGGAAATTGCGGAACGACAACCTTATTGATGGCACGTAGATCAATTATGAAACGAAAAGGAATTGCATTATCGCCTTTTTTGTGCATGGGCAAAATTGGACTATTGCACAAACTACCTGCAATTTCCTCAATCACCCCTTGATGCACAAAATCGGAAACAATGCATTTCAAAGCTTGTTCACCCTCAACTGTAATCTTATATTGTGGAATGCATAAACACTGGTACATCACTGAATTCTGGTGGCAAAGGTCTGGTTAAGAATTGTGAGACAGAAAGTTGCTGTGGTGAAATCGTCAAACGCACTCCATCGGAAGAACAATGAATTACAGCATTTAATTCCTTCAACAAATTCAACCACAGCAAATTCTCTCCACAATCTGAAGTCAAAAGGAATGGACAGTGGTCCGCGAAGGGACCCAAAGAAACAGGTACCGGCGAAGAAACCGGACAGACAACTGGTGTGTCAGAAAACCCTACAGAAACGTTGGTTTGCTCTGACAGTGGAATGTTTGGAACCCGAGAATGATAAATGGAACACTTCTGTGCCCCTGTCTCTATCAAGAACAGATGTTTCCTATTTCCCACTATCATTTCAACGTAGGGATCTTTCTGATTAACGGGAATAGGCATCAATTCCAAACCCTGCTTCGGGCAATCCTAGCGATACAAAATATTGTCAAAAGGAAGTTCTTCAGAGAGGTAAGCAGCAGAAGGATGGTTTCTAGTATCCACACTTGGTACCTGATTATCCTGTGAAAAAGGTTGCTGTGGATCCTATACAAACTGACCTCTACCAGGGCCCCCCACACCCGTGCGACCTCTGGATCATCTACCCATATTCCCAAATGTGTTATTTGACCTTTGTCGAAGGACCAGACATTGTGCACGCCAAATAACCCTCTTGCCGACAATAGGCACACTGGTTAATGTTCACAGGACCCAAGGGCGCCTTTCCTTGTGGAACATACTGACCTGTAATCTGTGAACTACCCCATCTAGGGCCTCTAACAATTTGCTGTAACAATACTTTAGTCTTCAAATCGCCTTTTCTCTTTTCGACTCTTTCCTTTTCATTATTGTAGGTACTCTAGCATTACCTGTATCACTTTCCTCTGCATTCCTGGCGTATACTGACTATACGTGTCATATACTTCAACTGGAGTTATCGACATGTCTGAGATCCATTTAATCGTGTCTTTCGTACAAATTCGTGTTTCCTCGTATATCAATTTACGACAAGGAAGGAACCGCTTCTGTACGTACATACTATCCTCATCGTCGTCCTCATTCTGTAACCTTTCCAACTCCTTTCTATACTCAAATATTCTCTCAACATGCTCTTGTACTTTCTCTGCAGTGTCTCTAGAGAATGCTAAGGTATTCATATCCCTTAACACTTGTGGGAGACGTACATTGTTTAGTCTGTCCCACATTACACATAAGTGAATCCCTAATCCTTTGATAAAAACATTTTTCTCAGGAAAATTGTCCATATTAGAAAGTGTGGCAAAAACATTAGCTCGATCATCTCCCTCCATACAATGTTTAGCCCATGCAATCAAGTCACGTTTCTTCTCTGGAGGTAGAGTATTGCGAGTGTCAACCCTTGATCCCACTCCCTGATCGACTACAAGCGGTGAAGGACCACTCGGAAGAGGGAGAGCAGGCAAATTTAATGAAGGTACTGTTACTGGTGCAATAGAAGAGGCAGAGGAGCAGGTAGAGGAGCAACAACAAAAGGGGGAACAATAACTGGAGGAAGAGGAACAACAGGAGGAGCAGGAACAACAGGAATAACAGCAGGAAGAGGCAAAGTAGCAGGAAGAGGAACATACGGAGGTGGCGCAGTAGCACCAGGCCTTTGTTCATTTAACAATTTATCAATAAATTTGTCAGAAACATGAAAGTCTTTAGAAGGATAGATTTTCTGAATGCCAAGTGAGAAAGCCCTATCCATATTCCTAGCCGACTCAGACTGTTTATCTTGGTCATATAACAATGCTTTTTCGGCGTTCGTTTTATGACGGCGCTCATGTTTTTCTCTACTCTTAAGTTGTATCAAAGCTTCTTTTTTCCTATTCTGTAAAACATCGAATGCTGCAGGTCTAGCCTTTTTCTTTAATAAAATTTACTCTAAATACTCAATACGAGGGATTTCAAAACTACCATTGATTGGCCACTGAAGTTCGGAAGCATGTCTAGTTTGTCTGTGCCAAATATCATTAAACACTATACTACCAATTCCATATTTACAGTACATAGTACAAGCCGGCGACCCCTCCTGTGGTGCCGGACGGCTAAATTCCAAAGATTGTCTATCGCTGCGGAATAACGCCCTGAAGCAGGTAGACAATTTCCCAGGCATATCAAAACACTGGTGTTACCTGGTCAATAATTGTATTTGCAGATACAATGCACCAGAACAAATTATCAGGATACTTAAGAATCGGGTCACGACTCACCTGATCACGCCTAAGGAGGTCCAATCGGATTTCAAAGATTCTTTTATAACTAATCTTACCTTGTGTTTGATGATTTCGGCAAATCTGCCCGCATCGATAAGTGGACCCTCGTCAAGATGCCAACTCGGACCACAAGCTCACCGTCCAGGGATCGGGTCGTGCAGCGCTGCTGAGGTGTCACGTCTATTTCAGAAAGGGGCCCCTTTTCTTTTTGTTACACCGTCCGATCCCAGTCCGATGGTCTGAGTCAACCTTCAATGAGCTGGCATCAATCTTGAGGGTCCCTATTCGGGCGCCATCTGTGAAAACAAAAAAAAGATATTGAGGCTGAGTACCCCAAAAGGAAATACACCAAACACAGGTTACAAAGGACAATACAAAGATCTTTATTTTATACTGAACAGTTTCAAAGGTTAAAGCAACAGATAGCTATCGGCAAGGCCGTACAACACAGCGAACTCCAGCGTGGTTCAGTGTGCTCAGTGAGTGCGACTGTACATTAGAATAGTCGCACCTTATATACTATCGAAAACATGATGTTTAACCCACCTATGAGTTAATATAAGTTAATACATCACAGATCTAGGGTTTGTGCCGAGTTCATACATCTGTACATTTAGGGTTTACTATTAATATATTCGCTAACAGACTACAATGGCAACAGTTTGTTTTAGTATTTCTCGTAGAGCATTCTCAAACAGTTTTATACAATACAGTCAAACAAGTGTTCACATTTCGGTATTTGAATACATTGTGTTTAACATATGCTCGCGGATTAGCTTTGTTGGTGCAGGTAATCCTCTATACCCAGGTCAACAAGGACAAGGTCTCAGTTCATGACCCCAACATGTGGCCTGCAGGCAAGTTACACATTAGTTTGTACACAGAGGTCAAGACGGCCATGTTACATTCGGAATGACACTGTCCACCATCTTAGAACACAGGGTGACTTTAGAGGGAGAATCTAAAATGGTGGATAGACCTAAAATGGTGGCTTACACTGATCTAAGGTCAAGACCTTGTAACACGGATTTCTTTGCAAGCAGTTTATAAGCAGCTTGCCGTAGGCCAATACACATATATTCATACAGTATAGGAGGCACAATATGATTTCCCATTCGACAGTACTGGAAGTCACACTATTTCCATTTATTGTCATGACATGCTCATGCTCTCACACCAGTTCCAGGATTAGCCATCAAATGCTAAAATTCCCGTAACAATTGGGCATATTTGACCATACAAAGGTATTTGTACTATTGTCTGGTATTTCCATTTAAAGCCCAGGTACACACACCATTTCCCAATATGGCCTACTTATAGCATCTTGCAAGAGGGTGCTACTGCATCCCTAACCTTTGCTCATTCAGCAAAGCTAACTGCCATCTCTGCCTTTGTGGAGTGATACTGAGTAACACCAAGGGCTGCATAAGAGTTGGAGTGGATGTGTTCTGCTTCTCTCCTACTGCAAGGACTGTGACAGAGCAGGCACCCAAAGAGGAGTGCATCCTGTGGCCATTTTCTGGCCTCTCTGCTTTGGTGCAGGATGAAACAATGAATTCTTAAGTGAAGGAGCACTTGCTTCTTTCTGTACCCTGGCCAGATACGCAGCCACACAGCTAAAAGCACAGTGACCTAGGTATCAGGCGGGATAAAGAGAGTACAGTGAAGCAGTGGTCCTCATCCACACCTCTTGAATTGATTGTGGGGTTGATAGGATCAGTGATTGGCACCCAACTGTTCTAGAAGTGAAGCTGAAGGCAGGTTGGTGGAAGAGCAGGTTGGTGGAAGTCTAAGTATTATATGCCTTCTCACACTATTTACCTGTTAAATGAGAAAGAGATTGGGCCTCATTATGAATGAGCTGGTCCGGGAAAATGCTGGTAAAATGGCTGCTAATAATGGATCGGGCATTTTTCCTGGACCGTCACATTCTGAGTTTGCTGCTAAGGGCAGTGAACTACTGGCAGGCCGGACCTGTCAGGAATTCAGGCCCCTACAGGCAAAGTATTGCCTCTTTCACCGGCACCGTTACTACAGGTGCCGGTGAACTTACTGCTGTTGTTGGCACCCATAATACACTGGTAACACCGAGCGGGACATCGGGCGCAACATCGGGCGCTGGTAACAGGAAGGCGAGTCTGCCAGTAACCCGCCGGTGGGCAGACTCGTAATGCGGGCCATTGTGTTTATTTATTCATTTGAAAGAGGTGGTAAAAGAAAAGAAAATGAGTAGCAGTACATGAAAAATAGCTTGGTACCTGAGTCTGGTTATTTGGGGTAATGAGTAATGATTGCATTGAATGTTTCTATACAACTTGTCACAACATTCTTAGGATCAATGCTTAAACAACAAAGCACCGTTCTTAGTCATTGAAGCAAGCACATCATAATATGTTTTCCCTCTGACTGTTGGTTCGATATATTTTTCAAAGAGTTATCAGATTTAAAAGAACTTTAAAAAAAAAAATAGGAACAATCATTTGTGTTTAATTAAGGGCTAGCACTAAATTTGTTTCCTTGGATTTTTCTTGCAATGAAAGGCCTGCTGATTTTGTTGATCTAAATAATGGTGTGAAAAAGTCTTTCTGCATCTGACAAAAAAAATTACTCATGCACTGCCTCCATATATTACATTTCTCAGTGTATGCATGTATGTATCTGTCCGTTGTAAGCTTTGATATAGACTGGTTGTTGTAATGCAGTGTTTATGCTCATAGCTTTATCCCAATTAAAATCATGCGTGATGTGGAGAATCTCGTCAAGAGAAAAATATGTTTGCTAAGATACTAGAGGTACCACCCTGCATTGCACAGGTCTGTAGATGACATGGACGTGGAAGCCTGCTATAGCCTTGTGTATGTATTAATGTGTCATAAATGCCTATTTTTGAAAAATTGCAAAATTGGCAATCCCGCAAAATCACCTACACTGATAGCACAGAGCCGGACCCCGCTCCACCCCTGTATAGGGCAAATGGGTAAATGGGTGGGGTTGATCGAATTTCTCCATCGCCAATACACCACAGACTGGTATGCCCACCTTGTGTCCTAACTTCGTCTTTTTTGGAAAAGTCACAAAATCGTCAATCTACCAAAATCGCCTATACTGATAGCACAGGGCTGGACCCCACCCTATGCAGGGTGGATGGGTGAGGTTGCTCAGATTTCACCATCGCCAGTACACCCCAGACTGGTATACAGACCTTGGGACACAATTTCAGGCCACCAACTGTTGTGGGGCTGGAGCCAACAATCACAAAACCAGCAATCTTCTGAAATCTCCTATACTGATAACCACACCCTGTGCTGGGCAAGAGGGTGTGGTTGGTCAAATTTCACTATCACCAGCACACCCAGACTGGTCTTCCAACCTTTGGTCAAAATTTCAGTCCACCAACTGTTATGGAGCTGGAGCCAACACTGCACATATAAACACACTTTCACAAATATATATAGACTTGCAGTACCATCCGGCGTTGTACGGGTCTGTAGCTGACATGCACTTGAAGATCTCCTATAGCCTTGTATATGTTTTATTGTGTCATAACTTCCTTTTTTTTAATCGCAAAATCTGCAATCTCCCGAAATTGCTGATACTGATAGCACAGGGCCAGATCCCATTCCACAACTGTACATAGTGAATGGGTGGGGTTGGTCAAATTTCACTATCACCTGTCCACCCCAGACAGGTTTACCGACCTTGTGTCCTAACTTTGGAAAAGTCGCAAAATCTCCCGAAATCACCTACACTGATAGCACAGGCCGAGACCCTGCCCTGTGCAGGACAATGGGTGGGGTTGGTCAGATTTCACTATCACCAGTACACTCCATACTGGTATACCAACCTCAGGCCAAAATTTCAGCCCACCAATGATTGTGGGGCTGGAGCCAACAATCGCAAAATCGGCAATCTCCCAAGGTTGCCTAAACTGAGAGCACAGGGCCGGACCCTGCCCTTTGTCAGGAGAATGGGTGGTGTGGTCAAATGTCACTATTGCCAGTACACCCCAGACGGGTATGCTGACCTTGGACCAGAATTTCAGCCCACCAACTGTTAAGGGGCTGGTGCCAACCCCAAACATACAAACACACTTTCACACATATATATATTGATATCATAATGTAATGTAAAGTTGTATTTTGTACCACAATGCCTGTGGCGGCCTCTTGGCAGTGGGTCTTGTAAGAAAGTGGAAGTGGAAGTTATTTGGGGAGAGGGCGAGGCAAAATGCAAAACCCTAATTGTTGATGAGTCAGACTGGAAGAAAATAACTCTTAATCTGTGTAATGGAATGTTTCAAGGGGAGGGTTCTTTGGCTATGTGTACCCCAATGGAAGCCCCGGTTGTAGGTATCCTGCCCAGCTTGCTATTAAAGACTGCTACCTTTAGTGTGAGGATAGGTGTGAGGATAGGTTGAAGGTACCTGGAGGTTTGTGTGGTTCATGCTGTTGGGAGAGGAGTAGAGTTTGGATGGTGTTCGTGTGTGCAGGGGTCAGAGTATTTCCTGTTGTTCAGCTACAGTGTGTGAGTGGTTAATTGATATGCATTGATAAGGTGACATGTCGAATGGTCAAAAGGTAAGATATCAAGGAATAGAAGCACCTGATAAGGAGCAGACTATGTAATGAAGCGTTAACAGGCATACAACGGCTTGAAAGGCAAAAACAATATACACACCTGCTCTTCTTCTCCTCACTAAGCTGCGAGTCTTCTTGTAACCTCTGCGCCCCGATACCTCTGGGTCAGGCGCGCAATACAAATAAAAATACAAACAAACACTCCTTCCACTGTCATTTGCAAATAGCTCACATCCATTTTCACTTTAAAAACGCAGAAAACATGAATGGACCGAATGAGAGCATGTTTTATTTTGAATTAAGTCGAACACAATAAGAACCCGTAGTGCCAATAATTGACTGAGTGCTTTAATATATAGAGAAGAGTAAGATTGGAAACAATACATTTTATCAGGTAATATTTGGGCATCAGGTTCGGCTTGAGAACATGATGAAAATTGAGAATTGTCATTATGTGAAATGTTCTCAACGTTAGCATGTCACGCAGTTTATTACAATTTTCATTAATATACTGCGCATAACCCCAACATTTCATAATCCTTCGAATAATCCATGTAAAGTAGGTGTGAGTGCTGCTGGAGTGAAGCAGCCAAAGCTCCTTCTCGCGATACCTCTGATGAAGCCCTCCATGTTGCTGAGGTACTTTAAAATCACTTATTCATGAAGCACCTATTCAGTACAATGCCGAGCAAGTTGCATTACGTTCCAGGGCATCTTATTGTCTCATTTCGTAGCTCACTTTATGCTGAAACCAGGGAATGTGCTTCATTCTAATGACATAATCATGTTAATATCAAAGTGTAGAGAGCGAGCCCCCAAGAGAAAAGCAGTGGCCTTGGAAATCCAATTACACACCCCCTCAATCAAAGACACTCAGAAAGCGTGAGGCTCTTCCTCTGGCCTGGATTTACAGAAAGTACAGGTACAATGTGCATTTAACATAAAGGAGTTCTTGTTTTTTTTAGTATATTTTAGTATATTGCCCAGCTCATCAAAAAGACAAACGAATCAAACCCAAGCAGCTTTGACACACCGTAGCTTTAAGTCGCTTCTCTGCAAAAGAACAGTTCGTTTCCTGCCCAATATACGATTGTACATCCGACTGACAGACACTTACTGCCTCAGAAAACATTAAAAATACATCCCTTCAAAGTATATTCATTCCATCAAGACAAGAATGCGGCCATTCTGAAACACCTCCATAACAGCATGTACCTATGTCATGAATATGTGTTTATAGCTGAATGAATGCAGCAGTTGCTATTTTACTTTAATTGTCCTTCACAATATAAACTAATTCAAATAATACAAATCAAATTACAGATCGAGAGACTGGCAAATAAATACCTGAACTGGACAGAACTGGACAGAACGAATAGAAAGATGAAATAGAAGAGACAGAACAGAGAACCCACTCCAGAAATAGCGAACCGACATAAATCAGAGCTCAAATAGGAAAAGTGAGGTTTGTTTGTTTTATTCACTTATAATGCGCAACAGACCCGAAGGTAGCCGGGCGCAGCAGTACAGAAAATGCAAAGGTAAGTGCCACATCACACTGCAGGGACCTCATTACGAGTTTGGTGGTTCAGTACATTCTTGGAAGTAATTTCGTTAAACCACTTTTTTCTAGCAGTAACAGAATTGCCGCCAAATTTAGCACACTGCTGAATTTTGAGTTTAGAGGTCATTTGAAGGGTTAATCTCCAGCACAATACCATTAATAATTCAGAAGATTGACCACAGCCAAATTACAGCTCAATTTCACAAAAATCCCCAAGGAGTCCTATGAACTATGAAAATGGGGAATCTGGTGGTAAATCTGCTGGATTAGTGGCAGTGGTAGTAAATGTGTTTAGTGGTAACTGCGCTTAGTTAATGTGCAATTACTGCTGCGCTCGTAATGAGGTTGGCTAAAAAGTACAAAAGTATAAAGAAATATTCATGCCCACATGTGCTTAATCTTTTGAGTGCCCTCTACCCACTTCCCAAGGCCCAGAGTGCTTGGACTATACATTTTCTTCCTGGGGATGCCTCGGCTTGGTGAGGGTGAAATGAAGCCTACTACGTCTGAACCAAATATAAACCTACATGTAGACCTTAATGGGACCACTTTTGTAGGGAACATGCATACATCCTAAGAGCCCACACATGTTTAAAAATGACTCCCAAGTAATTGTGGGTACATTCTGTGTTATTCAGCTCATCTACACACCTTTGCAGATCTCGTGGGACCATTCAATACCACCATGAGAGAATCCACTGATACAGGCAACAGACATATTTGTTTCCATTTCTGTCACACTGGAAAGTTGAGCTTTACTGCGTAGGTTTGACCAACCCTGCAGTATTCCTGTGGGATTTCCCAAACGTTGAATACCACCCCCCACCCCCCTCCCCGAGTCTTGCAGTGGAGTTTGAGGCCCGCTGTCCAATTGCTAGGCCTGTGACTTCAGACAGTAGTTTGACCAGCTCTGTGCCATTCTAATACAGGTTTCAGGGATTTTAAGAGGCCCGACTCGCTTCCTGCTTTCTTTGTGGGTTTTGTTTGGCTGTCATGTTAGGAGTAGGAAGAACAAAATCATAAATTGGTGATTAAAGAGGCATTTCAAGGTGTTTGGTGAGCTTATCAGAGAGAGTATAAGAGCGTTTTAGATTCGTTTGATTGTTGTAGTGGTGTCTTAGTTGTTTCTTCAGCCTTATTATATCCCATTTTATCTGCTTGTGTGTGTTTTCTAGGCTCCCCCTCTAACCTTCCTTTTTTACTAATACTATCTTTTAAAAAAAGAAATCAAAGCAAAATACGTTCCCTAGCACCTTTTCTTTCCTTTGTAGGGAAAAAAGTGAGTGTGAACCCCAGAAGTCTTCCTGTGCTGTCTCAGTCACCTTCCTGTTCTGTTTGTGTTTTGAGAATGCTTAACAAACATGCGAGAATCCCTTTGTCTTCACCAATTCTTTTATGTTTTGCACATTGACACAGTAGGCACATTAAACACCTTAGTGTCATTTGTGTTGTGCACATTGGTACATTTGGCAGGAGCATCTGTCAAAGTTTAAGGGAGTCAGAATTCCCGATAAGATAGAATCTGAGGGGAAGGAGCAGATGAAGGTTCAGATGAAGCCTGAGGTGGGGGAGAGAGTCGTTGAGGAGGGGAAGATGGCGGTTGAGGAGAGGGAGATTGGGACTGACAAAGGGGAAACTGAGCTTGAGTAGGAAGAGGATGTTGTTACCAATCTGGAGCAGGTTGTGGTAGAGACAAGATTGACAAAGGTGAACCTGCAGAAGGTAGGCTAGTATCTTGACCTTGAAGTTGGCAGAGAGACAGAGGTCCTCCAGAAGTAGCAGGGAGGGGTAGTTACAGAGCGGCAGTGGAAGATGGGGCAGAGGGGGCAATGGATGGTGGTGCTGCAGGAGACCAAATAGCTTCAGGTGGAGGAGACAGGGACCACTGCAGAATTGCCTTCACTTGATATGATATGATTGGTTATTTATAACACGCTTAAAACCCTGGGGTTTCTAAACGCGGACCCGGGGATCGATCCTGTGTTGCTCCATGTCGTCTTGCTTCCAAGGTGAGCACATTGCCCCTGAGCTATCCTCCCGAGACAGTGGAAAGAGCAAGGCAGGCTCACGCTTTCTCAAGAGTGTGAACTTTGTCCTGAAAACATTGCCACTAATGAAATCAATTTGAATCTTGTCATACGTGTGGGCATAGTTTATATTTTGGGAGGGTGTGACACTCAAGGGAGAGGCTGACAGAGAATATGTGCGTGTGTATTAAGTAATCCAATTGAAAGTGCCTTTGTAGCACAATTGTGTGCTAAAGAAATGCACAGGCCCATCTAGTTCAGCACCCTCCTATAGAAGTGACAATCGCTGAAAGGGATTTTCGAATGACACTCAACCTCATCCCTGGTCACACTCTAGCAAGCAGCATCCATTCTACCACCACCAACACTGGGTCACCACAGTTAACTCGCCAACCCCTAATTTCTTTCCCAGCTCAGCCTGACCGAGGGGCAGCATCGACAAGCAGGGAGACTTTACCAAAAGTAAGAGTGACGCCACCTGTTGATGGTGGCATGGTTCAAGGCGTGGTGCCATCTGAACAGAACAAGTGAGACAGAGCAATGGGGAATGATTCATTTTCTGAGTGCATTACCTGACCTCTGTCCTTATGAGCTGGATGACAAGCTAGGGGTGGATACCATGCAGATGTAAATTGACAAGGGGGGTCCTGGGAGTCTCTCTGCCAGACATTAGTCCTGGTTACGAGAGACTTACCCAGAGTCTTCAGCTCACTATCCTTCACAGAGAAGAAATATACCAAACATATCAGTCTTTGTCCTGCCCTGGGGCAGTCCAGCACCGAAATGCTAGGCAATTCTCCTCTGAACAAGAGTACCAACAGCATCCCCAGACACGTGTTTCGGTCTGGATGGACCTCATCAGTAGGGAGGAACTGTGCCTCTCTAAGAGTAGTTAGCAAGGGGTCTGCGTCAGGATTCCCCTAGTAACTTAGGGTGAGACCCAAAGTTACTTAAATATGCAAATTTACAGGGGGGGGGTCCTGGGAGTCTCTCTGCCAGACATTAGTCCTAGTTACGAGAGACTCTGGGTAAGTCTCTCGTAACCAGGACTAATGTCTGGCAGAGGGACACCCAGGACCCCCCTTGTTAAATTACCATGCAGATGTACCTGCTCCTGCACATCTCTAACGGCTTCTAGATGGCTGGGTGAGAGGGTAGAAACTGGGAGGACATGGGGAGAAACAGGGCACTCGGAGAGGGCATAAAAGAGGCAGTAGTTGCTCCACTGGTTCATAAACCCAAATTAATTGATTGAGGCAGAATGTCCAGTTTGTGAGTACAGACCTAAGGCTCAGAGGATGGAACTGCTTCTTGGAAGAGCCAAATATAATAAGGCAGATCCACCACCTAATGCAATGTTGCGGTTACTCTCACTGAAGGAGTCAAGAATGAAACAATATGTAGAGGATGTTGTGTGGCTCTGCTGGTTGGCAAAGCGAAACAAATAGCATCAGAATATCAATTTTCTGAGCATGACACTATGACTTAATGAGTGGCTGCAGTGATTGGTAGAGGCAAATCATTTGAGGATGACAACAAAAACCAGAGTTTGCACCCAAACAGTACTGTCAGAATCAAACTCTTCACCACCATTTCCAATGCTGCTCCAGCCACGTGACAGTAGCTGTCTTGGATGCAAGTCTTCATAATTTTAGGAATCTGTTGTGTGGTGTTCCAAGCGATAGGGCTGCCGTTCCCTCCTGCTGTAGTATCACATTTTAATAAAGGTAATTTCCCTCACATGTGTTATTGTTAGCTAGTTATAACATGTTTAACATTACACAATCACCCCTGACATCATGTACCCAACATTATAGACACAACCCCTCGTAGGGACTTTTCATCAAAATTAATTTCACACGTGATGTTATCAGTGAGGTCATCAATGACATTTGTGATGCCATCTTTGATGTCATGGGTGTTAGTCTTAGCAATGCACGATGGTGCTTAGCTTACCGTAACTGGCACATTTCAGAGGTTTTTTCAGTTTTACTTGTAACCATAACGTCTTAATAAAAAAGTTTTTTCATTGAATTTCATGTTTTTATTAGTGCAATTTAACCATAAAGTCCCTTTAGTAATGTTTTTTTCATTGAATTTCATAAGTTTTTACTAGTGCAACTTAACCATAAGGTCCCTTAAACAAAGATTTTTAATTGAATTTCATAGGTTTTTATTAGTGCAACTTTACCATAACGACCCTTTAACAAAGTTTTTTCATTGAATATCATAGGTTTTTATCAGTAGAACTTAACCATAAAGTCCATTTAACAAAGTTTTGTCAATGAATTTTATAGGTTTTTATTGATGCAACTTAACCATAACATCTCGTTAACAAAGTTTTTTTCAGAGAATTCCATGGGTTTTTACCAGTGCATGCTATTTTCCTACAACTTACTAATATCATACTTACCCCAATATAGCAACGTTTGTGTCAATTTACAACGTTTCACCTTAAAACTCTGCCATTTCCCACCTTCTAGCATAATTTTTAACACTTCTAAACTTTTGTTTTTGCTTCCATCGACGTCCGTGAACGTCTGATGTCATTGTGGACCATCCGGACAGTGCCACGTGAGCATGCGCTTGCATGCGACATCTTGACGTGTCCATGAACGCGTTTGCACTTCCAGTTCGAGTCCTTGCTTCGAGGAAAGTTCAGAACTGCATTTTCTAATGATCTAGGAACTTTCAAGCTCAAAATGTACCCTTGCACTGCTCCTACACCTATTCTTACTCAATATACATTAACAAAGCACATACATGGAAGAATAGTAGCAAAACTGCTATTTTTCTTAAAAATGGCATCCGCTATTGCCATCCCTCCTACCCAAGAGCCACCACCAGCTGGAGGACCCACATAACAATCAAAGTGCAGTATTTACAAAGACAATGAAGAGGTCCAAGAAGATGAGGTAGAGGAAGTGCCTACCACTAGCACCCAGAGAGAATCTTGGTTATGGCAGTTCTTTACCACTGTTGGGAATGTACCAAAGGCTAAAGCTACAAAAGTGAAATGTGTACTCAGTCACATACTACCTGACCATTACTCCTACGGGACCACCTCCATGCGCCACCCCACCAAATCCAACTACCGCAATGCTCTCAGAAAGGTTGTTCCTTTCTTAGCAAGTAGTAGGCTGTCTTTTTCCACATCATCTTCATCAACCAATACTGTAAACACACAGCCTACTTCTGTGGGACACAACATCCTACCATCTACCTTGCAAGCAATAAAAGAGGCTGTTGAACCATATCTTTGGAAGACAACAGTCCTCTGTACATACTGCAACAAACCACTCTGCGGGGGGAAGCAATTTCAACATGCGTTTGAAGCTGTAATCAAGGAGCATGAAAAACACCTTAGAAGTAAAACACGCTCAACATCTTCCCCTGTCCACCTGCCCTGCCATATTAGTGCTTGGTGCCTCTTCACTCATTTCCCTCCTCACCTTACGTCCCAACCTCTCCTGCAAACATTTATTTTTTAAAACAATAAAAGTTAAAAAAATGGAACTAAATAAAAATCTTATAGACTCCATCTTCTTTACATTTCTCAGTAAAGTACATAGACTCAATACGTTTTTCCAACATTTCCATTAGCATTTTGTGTTATGCTAACGGGAATAATGTAATGTTCATCCCCCATCCAGACAGCCCAAGTTATCAGCCCAAGCAAAGTGTGTCTGTATGCGTCCTGATGCCTACAGATTTGGCGCATTACAAATAAATAAATAAATAAATAACAAGGGCTCCGGACCATTATCCTCCATTGCAGCCCCTGCGATGTGGAACAAAGGCCATTAGCACCCCTGGTTCCCAATGCGGGGACCTGGGGTGCTAAAAACAGATTTTTTAGCGTCCCGCTGTAGGAAGGAACATCCTTTTCCAAGATGGACACCATGGACAGAAAAGGCAGGGCTCAGTAGAGAGCCCCTCTTCCCTTTCCATGGCAGCCTGCGGAAAGTGAAGTCAGAACCCTGTGACCATATTACCACAAGCACATTTTTTTCCCTTTCAAACCTATCCTACTTCCAAATAACTTTACCACATAGCCGGTCCCAGGTGGACATTGCCACTTTAACACAATTTTCCGTCCCTCACGGTCATGGCCATATACCATGACCCAGACAATCTGGCCACTGCCCATACCTCAGTCACCAAAGGTATATGACTATTTTATGTACCTACATTGTGACACTACATTATGACACTTGTCAAAAAATAAAACACAGGCACATTTGCAAAATCATGCTTTAAGGTCCTTGCCAATGCTCCTTACATGAGTTTGCTTGAAATCCCCCCATGTTTTATTTTTTCCAAAATGTATGTGCATACAATAGTCATATAACTTAGCCCCCACTTGACAACGTTTGTCCACATTTGTCAAACAGCGACAAAGTTATAAGCCATCTAAAAATGGTGAGACAGCCCCCTCTTGAGAAAATCCCACCAAATCTTACAAAAACATTTATATCTAGATTTAAAATTGTTTTACAAACTATTGTGCAGATTCGTCAAATGGAACCACATTTATAAGCCTGCACAAGATTTGGGGACCACCTCTAAATTTGTTCCCTCTTGACAGAGCAGCTGCACACTGTCCAAAACCATTCGGAATCAAGGCTAGAATACAATTACAAAACTTCATGCAGTTTCACTGAGTGGCACCAAAGTTATAAGCAATCCAAGGACTGCTTTTCACCAACCCTGCATTGCAGAAATAGGCATAGGTGTCCCCGAACACCTGAAGTGTTTGTGAACATCACAGGACTGTCTCCGAACAACCGGACAGTTCGTGAACTTTGGGGGTGCAAAACACCTGCTTTTTGGCTTCTTACAGCAATATTCCATCCCATCCTCATCACCCCTCACCTCCCCAGAGATTGTTTGATAAGTTTGACAAGTGCAACGTTGTGTTTTTTATGTTTCTACCACAATGTCCGTCAAAACTGGTGGATGTCTGTGATTCCAACATGGTGGGCATTTCCAAAAATCTGACGCACTTCACACTTTTCACCCTCCAATCAGTGGGCGCATCCGATGTCCGTGGACCGAACAGTGAAATGCATCTGTGAAGCGGAGCCAGATATCACAATTTCTTTTGGACCTACTTTTTGGTTGTTTTAAAAAAAACTACTGGACGGATTTACACCAAATTTACAAAAGCATGCATTCGGTACCAAGCTGCCACTCCTGGCGCAGATTTGGTGAAAATCCATCCAGCGGTTTGGGCAGTAGCTGCCATGCAATTATGGTTAAGTTGCTAAATCCATAGGAAGAGCACTTTTTGGGTGGCTTATAATTTCCCTCCCCCTGGACGAATACTCACCAAACATTGTAAAAAAAAGTATATGGCCTACTCTGAATGTGTGTGCAAAGTTTGGTGAGGTTTGGTCTAGGTAGGGCAAAGTTATAGGGTGTGTCCCAAAATGTCTTTTTTTCCCATAGACTGAATGGAGAAAAACTTTGCTCACAACTACAGCCGAAACTGCTGGATGGATTTTCAGCAAATTTGCGGCAGGAGAGGCGGCTTGGTCCCAAAAGCATGCTTTAGTAAATTTGGTGGAAATCCGTCAAGCAGTTTTTAAAAAAACAACCAAAAAGTAGGTCCAAAAAAATTAGTGATATCTACGTCCGCTCCGCTGACTCATTTCCCTGTTCGCCCCACGGACAGGGCACCCGGTTGGTTAATCGCCTTGCGTTGTGTCCACGGACATGTGATGTGCTCGTTGATTGGTTGGGGTGAAGCGTGAGGTGTGTCACATCTTGTCGATGTGCCCGCCATGTTGGATCCGCAGACAGCGCGGTGTGGAACTGAGCATAAATCCAATTTTGAGGAGTGTGTTGGTGTCTAGAAGTGGTTGGAGAGGGTGGGGGAGTGAGGGATGGGTTAAATGCTCAAATAGTTTAGGTGGGAGAAGGCGGTTATGTGATTGGGGTATACGCGGTCATCGTGGTTGTTTGCAGAGATTCTAAACACTGGGCGCACTACTGGCTATTTTACTATACTCTGATGTTGGTTTTGGTTAGTTAGTAGAGCATTGGGTGAAGAGGGTATGTATTGAGGAGTTTGTGCATTGGCTGTAATTATTGTTTAGAAGGTTAGAAGGTTAATTGAAGTGGATATGTTTTGAGGTGGTTGTGTAATGTTTTTGGGTTGTGGTCATTTCATTTAGCAGGTGTTTCCTTCCAAGGGGGTGGTATGCTGCGGTGGTTGTGGCCTGGGCCTAGAGTCTTGGGTGCGTGCACCCAAGACTCTAGGCCCTGGCCACAACCACTGCAGCATAACACACCTATGGTAGCAAACATTTTGACTGTGGTATGTTGGATGCTTATGGGATATGTTTTCAAATGTTTGTGTACTGATTTGCAGTAGTGTAATAGTGTTTATAGGGTAGTGAGATGATGGGGCCGATTCATGGAACAAATGTGCGCCAAAAATCTCGGCGCAAGCGTGAAAATGCAAGCGCACGCATGCGATTCATAGAAGGGCCTGCCCGTGTTTACTGCGGGATGTGCGCCAAATCCAAGAGTGGCACGCACGGGCGCACACGTTAGAGCAACATCCAGAAAGCTGTGCGCGACGTGCACAGAGAAAGCACACAACGTCGGCGCACACACCAAAAAGGGGGCGGGACACAGGCCATAACACGCGGAATGGGGAACAATGCGTGAAAAAGAAGGCGTGACTGGGGAAGTACTGCAGGGAAATACACACACGCACGCGAACAACACGTATTCATGGAATCGAATACGGGAAATCCTTGCACAGCAAAAGACGCGCATAGGCGTCAAAACGTCCGCCACACGAAGGCAGTCGGAAGTGTCCCCACGCACAATATAAAAGTGTGCGCAAACAACAAACACGTATATACAGCTATGATGAATGCCCCATTTATCGCAGCAGTGATCGTGGGACACCACAGGAGGAGGAGATTAGCCAGGCCCCGCATTTATTTATCCCGGACCAGCCTTTTTGGGATGCCTGATGACCAGGTCTATGGCAGGTATAGGTTTCCACCTCATATCATCCTAGACCCGGTCAGGGAGTGGGAAGATGACCTTACATCATCCACCCTGTGCTCCCAAGCATTGAGCCCCCTGGAGAAGGGGCTCAATGTCCTGCATTTTTTGGCCACTGGGTCATTTCAGTGGACTACTGTCATAGTTTGGGGTGTCTCTCAGGCCACGCAGTCACGCTGCCTACAACAGGTGTTGGCAATCATGATTGCGCGCCCCTCAGTCCGCAGGCACATATACATGCCCAGAACACTTGCAGAAAGGCAGGCCGTGGTTCAGGACTTTTACAGGGGGGCACACTTCCCCAAAGTGCTCGGTGACATAGATTGCACCCATGTGGCCCTACATCCACCTAGGTCCACTGAGCACTTCTATCGAAACCGCAAGCACTGGCATTCCAAAACATACAGGTTGTATGTGATGCCCATGGAATCATCACCTCTGTCTATCCAAACTATCCTGGGTCTACCCATGACAGTTTCATTTACAGAATGTCTGCCTTGAGCCGGAACCTGGAAGCTGGGAAGCATGGCGCCACATGGCTCATTGGTGAGTACAAATGTCTGCGCACATGTATGCATGTCACACACAGACAAATACACAAACCCAACGAATGACATCCATCCTCACCTCCCCAGGGGACAGTGGCTACCCTCTGAGCAACCACATGATGACGCTAATCCGGAACCCCACCACACCACCCCAGGTAAGATACAATGCTGCCCATATTGCAAACAGGGGCATAGTGGAGCACACATTCGGAGTGCTCAAGTCACGCTTCCACTTCCTTGACCTCTCTGGCGGCCAGCTACTATATGCACCCCCAGTAGTGTGCAGGATCATTGTGGCATCATGTGTCCTGCACAATGTTGCAGCATGGTGGGAAGTACCGGTGGACATGCTGGTGCCCCCACATCCCCAACCACAGGCACAGGTGCTGCCAATGGGAAGGGAAAGGGCACGTGGCGAGGCAGCCCAGGCCAAGCTTGTGGCCACATTTTTCACCTAAACTCCCAGCCCTGCAGAGTGCACACAGGCCTGGCACATACCAGGTGACAATCGATGATGACAAAGAGACAGTCAACTGTCACAACCTCACCACCCTGAGAATGTTGCCACGGAAGTGCTACATTGTGTGCATCCCTAGCTACTTAAACATAACCAATCCTGTGTGACCAAAAGGAACAAATGCAAGCTGTGTATCACACACACCCCTGCAAAACAGGACATGACAATCACTGGTATGTCGCCCAAACCCTCCCAACCCACATCACCCTTGTCTGTCTCACCATGACATGGCATGCAACAGCAACACATGCCCGATTAGATACGAAGTTACATGTGATAAATGGAAAGCGGCCCGAGACAATCACGCCTGACTGGAATCAGATGAAATGACTGACCAACAACCTCCCACACATACAAAGTCATACACAAATACTAGCCACCAGTGGTAGCATCAACAAAAGACTGAATGCCAGTACTCATGAACATTGTCCAAGGCAAATCCTCTAATCCCTAACCCGTGTGCTGTGTGTGTCTCCTGCAACACACTGATCAGCACACAGCACAGTGAACAGCCATTGTGTTGGGGATACACCTTGAGCATCACATAAAAAGGACAAGCAACAAAAATAACCTATTGATGCATGTACACAATCCCCAAATGGTAAGGGATCATGCGCTGCAGGGACACAGCGTGCCAGAGAAGGGTATCTGTGTGCACATGTGGGCATGGAAGGGTGGTTGTACGTGTGGTGGAGCATTGTGTAAGTGTGTGTCCTTAGAGACATGCACTCAATATATGCATGTGAAATCAAGTGACCCTCAGTGTCCTGTACACATCACATGTGAACATAGCCCATGTGTACACCCCAGCATGTCAAACCACAACAATCCCCATACACCTAAAAAGTAAACACAACACAGGAACTGCCATTGACCAGCAGAACACATCATGTACATAGTACCCCACAATGACAATGTCAGAGAGTGGCCAAACATTGTAGGCCAAGCTTACTGTCAAACAACAAAAGGCCGTCCCTCATGTACACATCACCATGACCTTCTGAAGATCTGTGTCCGGGGTCTGTAGCCTTCTTCCTTCTAGTCTACCTGGCTTCAGGAAACCCCTACCCCTTGGTTTCCATGTTCTACCTTGCGTGTAAATTGGGTCTAGCCCCCTCAGAAGCCACCTTGACCGGTAAAAATACCAAATCACAGAGAACTCCAAGGAGACAAAGCCCCAAATCAGGGAAAAATCCTGTAGCCAGAGTTCCAGTAGATGACTTGAAGTTGCAGGAAATGTCCAAGCACATGTCCAAGCAGAATGATAGAACAACCAAAGTAGCATAGTTCACCAACGGTACAACAGGATGGGTAGCATTTCCAGTACACTATATACAATGAGTACGCAACAACTGATGGGTAGTGTCACAGCTCTGCTGTGCAGGTGCAGGAGTGGCACGAACCAACCACCCCCTCCGCGTTCTGGTCTCTTGCAATGTAAAACCTACACAGGCCTCCGAGACCCCGGCGGGGAAAGAGGGTCAGGGATCCGTTGTTTGGATAGGCATTGGTATTCAGGATAACCGGAAAGAGGGGCAGGAGAGGGGAGTTGGATGAGCAGGGGAAATCAGACAAAATACTAAATACAACTATTGACAATAACACATACTCAATCAGAGAAAACATGTTCTACATGCACATTGTACAAAATGGTTCAAATGCAAGCCAAAGAGAGACTTATCTCTGGGGTGAGTGCTGGCCTCCTACCTGCGCACTCTCAGGTCCGATAACAGGAGCAGTAAAATTCTGTAAAGAGAGCGTGAGTTACTAATCTGTGTGTGTTTTCAGCACACACACAACACCATTCATGCCTCAAACTAAGTGACTTTTTTATACTCTTGTTTCCCCCGTGCTTTGTTCGTATACTCTTGCTTGCCCCCGTGATGGTTCATACACTGTCAGTGCAGTAAGGCAGCCGCACGTGGCCCCGCAGTAAATGGAAGACCAATGTGTTAAGAATCACACATGATAGAATGGCCCTTGGGTGAGCTGCTAGACACGTTTGGCGAGCTGCGACTTCAGTACAAGTCGTGTTCTACCAGCCACGGATTTCAATAGGTAGTGCACGTGGCAATTTGCATATCCAAATGATATGTACACCACTCGAGTCTGGGCGTTGCTGGGTGCCGCTGTGCGCTTTATTAGTTTCTGGCTAGGAACGCTACTGCACTAACAACTCAGCTTCCATGTAGCAGGTGGGACTCGAGGATATGGGTGATGGCCCCTGCGTGTGTTCCTGACAACTTGTAAAGCTATTTGGCATTTGTTCCTCAACACATCTTAGCTGTACTGTGCGCTTCTTCCCCATTGCCTGGCCAAGCTCCCCAGTGCTGATGCTACTTAGCATGCATGTGTAAGGGGCCTGGAGGAAGTTAGGCTGGGGTGTGGCCCCTTGTGCTGCTCACCTTGGCTGGAGCTCCTGGAAACATGTCTGCTTCTGTCAGACGTCTGAGCACAAGCCCTGTGCTTCTGCTTGTGCATGCATGGGCACGTGTGCACCACCCAACGTGGCCAGGTTCCTGTAGTTCTTGTCCCCGTGTCTGCTGGGAAAGGTAGTCTGAAGGCTCATTTTCCTGCAGAAAGAGCAGAAAAGCCATTAGTAAGGCTGGAACCTTCCCTGTGTGTGTCTTTGTGCTGGGTGTCACTGGGCCATGTTTGAGACCTACATCCAACCTCCTCCCACCATCAGTGTGACTTTGACAGCCAAACGGTGCAGGCTACTGTCTACAGCAGCGGTATTCAAACTGTGGGGTGCGACCCCCCAGGGGTCCGCAGGTGCATCCCTGGGGGGCCCTGAGAGCTCAGCTTTAAATATATAAAAAAAATGTTTTTTTTTTTTTTTTTAGATTGGAAGAAATGGGCCGGGGGGGCTCACATGGTCGGGCTGACGGGCTGAAGCATGAAACTGTCTCAGGCAACAATTAAAAAGTGGCCCGCAGTTGTAAATAGATATTCATTCCTTTAGTCACAGACTGGGCCTCATTAAAACTATGGCGGTACGGTAACAACGGTGCCGGTAAACTACCGACACCGTTGCTACTGTACCGCCATAGTAAGAGTTGTGCTCGCGAGTGACTGGCAGGCCGTGCGGCACTCGCGAGCACAGCTCGTCGGATGCCTCAGCACCGTTATTAACGGTGCCGGTGCATCCGAGCGCCCCATTCCCATTTGAGCCCTATGGGGCTCAAATGGGAATGGGGATCTACCGGTACCGGCACCCACGAAAGGGCAATTATCAGGTCCGCCTAACTCGGCTTGACCCGGTAATTGCCCGTTTGCGGGTGCCGGACCCGGATGCAACTCAGGCACAGCTACCGCCAGGGTTGTAATCAGCAGCAGAAAAACCTGGGTGTCGTAAGGTAGCAGTGCGCTAATGAATACCACTAATTAATATAAGTGTGTTGATCAGCTGCGATGGAAACCTTTTTCTGGCGCCCCCTAGGAAGCACCAGGAAACGTAATACAGAAACAATGAGATAAATGGTATATCCAATGCGCAGTTCCAGAAAATACGCAATCACATCAGAATATGGAACCAAAGGTCATCTGCCTGTATGCAGGGTTTATTGGTCATAAACAGCCGACACGTGTTTCGACCAATCTGGTCCTTATCAAGGCGTGAATCCAGTAGTAAAATGAGCAATTGCTCTAAATGATTAGAAAGTAGTAAAGCAGGATAAATACCAACAATTGGTAAAATCTTAGAAAAAGTAAAATGGTAAGGAAATCTGAAATAGCATAGATGCTAATAGCAATCAAAGGGTCCAATCCCCATTAATGTTACTATGGGGATTGGACTCTTTGATTGCTATTAGCATATAGCCCAGTGAAAGAGTGAGCACTCCCTCAGCTGCTTTTTCCAGCTGATGGCGTGCTCCTGGGCTGTCTGAACTGTCAAAGGGATTTCCCTTTGACAGTATTGTTTAGTTCCCCAGCCGCACATGCCCACTGAGCCATGCAAGTGCTGGGGCGTTTTGCTTCGCCAGCATTGCATAGCTCATTGGAAATGCTGGCTGGGGCACTGCATGTCTGTATGTCCGAGGGGGAGCTCCTGCGCCTCCTCGCATATACGGACAGAGCAGCCTGGAGCAGGGTGTTTCAGCACCCACACTCAGGCCAATGCAGAAGGTACGTTTATGTTCATTGTTTTTATTTAAACATGTGTATGGATGCGTGTATGCTTATGTTATGAGTGAGTGTATGGTGATGGATGCTCATGTGAATGATAGCGTGATTGCTGTATGAATTTACAGTGCCTTGCATACACACATAATCATGTTGATTGTGTTAGGCCCAGTGGGACCCTGGGGACAGGGATGGTATCTTTTTACTGGACATCTATCATAGATGTCCAGTAAAAAATGTCATGCCTGCCACCTGGGCCCCCAGCACCAACTGCAAACTGTTTGGCTATTTAGCCATTTTTCTGTTAAAAGTATGCTCTACAATGCAACATTTTAACCCATTATTTAAAAAGAATTCACAGGGGGAAAACCACCCCGGACCCCCTTTGTTGGTTCGGGCTCCCTCACTATGCTCGGTCGCTATGGCATTTTTGGGGGAAAGAGTTATGCCCCTCCACTTAAAAAAATCACCAGCTGCCACTGGCCCTCAGACTGTGTTGGGAATGGGATGGGGGGAACTCAGGGCCTATGGAGGGACCACAATGGGCGGGAACCATGGGATAGTGGTGAGAGCAGAGTGGGGAGAGCCCAGGGTGTGTGATGGACTGGGTAGGAGTGGGATGAGAGAGCCCAGCGACTGTGATGGGTGCAGGTGACGGCGCGCAATATATACTGTCCATTTGGCATTTCTGGGGGGTCCCGACTTGCCAAAAATGTTTGAAGACCCTGGTCTACAGCATGAAGTGCATCAAGCACATATACAGGCAAGAAAAGAACACACATCACAATCAACATCAATAAATGGACATATCAATTATGTACTCACCAAAATTGATTGCACAAATGCGGTAGAGAAAAACTACATTATCCCCACTAGGGGTGTTAACACAAGTAGTACAGCAGTAGACAGGCCTCAGATATGACGAAAGTCCAATGCCCTTGTGTAAATGGTTGTTACACGGAACCATCCTTGCAAGCCCATGGATAGGGGAAGCAGGAGTGGCATATGTGAGTCAGGACCCCAACCTGCAAACACATACACAAGACAAGCTTGAAGGGCCCAGCTGGAACAGACAGTGGATGCCTTCAAAAGCCACAAACCACCACACTGTCACATGAATGCACAATAGACAAGCTATTTTAAACTATATTAACTAATTAAACGAACTATAAAAAAACAATTTTAACTAATTAAACTAACTATAAAAAATGATACTAACTAATTAAACTAACTATAAAAATCAAAAATGGCCACATAAGACCCAGGGGGGGAGGGGTACAGGGTGCACCTCAACACCAACATGCAATGATGTAGAGATAAAAATAAAAACTCCATAGGCTCAACTCCTGCACAGCTTGACCTGTGTGGGAGATAACTCTTTGTCCTCCTCGCCCTCTGGCTGAAAAGGTTGACATGGCACAGTACCCTGACCACGCCTATGCACTGCTTGCCCCTTGTCGGCAGCAAGTCTGCGGGACGGGTGAGCCTGGTTCTGTGCGTCGATGACACATAGGTCAGCATGCAGAACCTCCCATGATACGCGTGCTTCCTCTTGCAAGGTAACACAGAGTTCTTCCTGCAAGGCCTGGCAGGACAACTGATACACCTCCCGGCAAGCACCTAGCTCAGCCGAGATGGTACGCTCAAGCTGCTCCAACCTCTCCTCTGACCACTCCCTCTGGGTCATCAATAGCACACCCAGAGTAGATCTGAGGAAGTCATAGTCAACCCTCATGGCATCCACGTGTGCCTCAGCGTGAGCAGCAATTGCTTGACACAAAGACACCATTTTAGCCCGGTGTATCCTGTCAGAGGCCGCCATGCCCAGCCTGAACGAGCGGTTGTGAACTGTGCCACCCGCTGCTGGAGATCCACCTGCCTAGCAGGGGGTAGCACGGATTGGGCCACACGCTCCATGCTATCAGCGATGTTATCGATTGCTACCCCCTGTTGTTCTGAATTGGCAACCATGGCTTGCTCCCATGCAGTATACCCCAGTGGCACGCGGCCACCGCGTTGCTGGGCTTGACACCTGCGAGTCCCAAGGAGCTGCTGTCCTTGTCAGGTTGGCACCGCCCGTGGCTGCAGGACTACATTCCTCCGTTGATGTGATGCCCCAGGCACATCAGCAACTGGTGTGGAAAGTGACCCTGCATCCCGATCCACCACAGGCGGAGGTCCCACCACCGTCTGGCCCCTCAGTGCAGGTGTTGCAAAGGAGTGTCCACATCAGAATCACTCACCCTTGACGAATGGACCCGACGCACATCCAACTCGACCTTGTCGTCAGAGTGATTATCCGAGCTAGACTCATTGCCAGCCCTAGACACGATGATCTGGAACACAAGTGGGTTATCATGGCCTACCACCCCACGACCCCCACTTGTGCCAGGTTGCTGGTGTAATAGCAACCCCGTGTCTGGAATAACATCACCATCCTCTGGCATGAACTGCATCTCCTGGAGCTGCAAGGGGTGGCATGACTGCACCAACAAGTGGCACAACATTGTGCCGAACTGGCGTACCCCTGCCTCTTCCCCCTCTGCAGCCACCCTGGACACCCTGGAGTCCCCCTACTCCCTGGTCACCCCGGCCACATCCGTGACCATGCCCACCACGTGGAGTACGCTCACCTTTCGTGGCCTCCCAGAAATGGCACGGATGTATTTGTGCCGGCACAGATGGAGTATTGCCAATGGGAGGTGTAGGTGGTGGGATGCAAGATGTTAACAGCACCCCTGTGCACCTGCAAGGCTGTATATGACCCCGGTGATGAAGTGACGGGTCACGCAATGCTCAGGCACCCAAAAACGGCAGTAAAACCGTGCACGCAACCCCCAGTAGCCCAACCTCCCGCAGTACGCAATGGCAAGGGACACGAAAAACACATACACATTGGACACGCAGGCTACTATGACCTCGGAAATGTGTATGCAATACACAGGGGCACCCGCAGTGGGAAGAATAGCATGCGCGACTCACCGTCGGACTAGCGTGATAATGAAAAACACGCGTAGCCAATACCCCCACCAAAAGAAGAGATACGTCCTTGATCCGCTGTGAAGTTGTGATGGCGAGCAAAACAACACGAAGTAGCAACACACATGTCGGTCTGCACGAAAGGTACATACAGCGAACTGCTGGCCCCGCTCACCTTTAACCTGTGCTGAGGGAAACGCCAACGCACGTCACTTCACTGTTGCGCTTAGGCCCTTTCCACGAATTACACGCATTGACACGCAGACGTGTTTTTTTTTCATGTGCTGATTCACTATGCACCCGTCAGGAGGGAAACGCCCGTGCTCGTTACATCACAGACACGCTTACGCACTAAGGGCCTTTCCTCGAATTACACACTGATGTGCTATTTTGTCTTGTGCCAATTCACTCCGTATCAAGCTGGCCACACGACAACACACAGAAGAACCACGCTCCTGCCCAGAAGGCCATTTACCTGCCCCCAAGAGCCCAGAGCCTGCTCCCACCTGCTATCTGCTGCTGCCTGCCTGCCTGCCTGCTGGCCACATGCCCTGCTATTTGGTGCCTGCACGTCAGCCATCTGCAGGGGTCCAGTTGCTGTGACCACCCCTGCTGGAACAGAAGACTCCCGACTGGAGTTCCATCACTCCACAGCCCAGCCCCAGGACCCAGTTGCCCACCCACACCTGCCTCAGGGTTTGCCATTTCCGACACACCACCATCAGGCACCAGTGGCAAACCCCCAGCAGAGAGGCAGAGGGCTGCCAGCTTCACTGCCAACGAAGTTGGCATCCTGGTGGAGCAAGTCCTGGGGCATTATGATGCCCTCTTTGGAAGTTCACGTGCCGACAATGAAGGATGGAAGAAGATCTGGAAGGACATCGTGGCTGCCATCAACGTGGAGGGGGTGGCAGCCTGCGACATGCAACACGTCCAGAAGCGCTGGGAGGACTTCAGGTCCAGGATCCTCAGCAAGGCCCAGTGCCTCTTGAAGGCAGCGCATGCAGAGGGGTGATGGGTCTGCCTTACCAACATCCAGATGAGGGTCCTGGAACTCATACACCCAGCGCTCCACCTCCAGGTCCTTCAGAGGCAGACCCATCCGGAGTCGAGCGGTAAGTGTCCATGCGTACTGATTGGATGCAGTGCATGTTGAGGTGTGCCAGGAGTGTGCAGGTTGGACATATGTCTTGAAAGACCCATGTATGGATGTGTGTGTACAGGAACATGAGCCTGCCGCATGTGAGTCCAGTCATGTGTGAGGCACATCAATGATGTATGTGTTCAAATGCATGATGGCCATATGTATATGTAGGTGCACAAATGTACACATTTCTGTGTATGTACTGTGGCATGGTTGTGGTGTGACACATGGATGCTGGTTCCACCTTCAGGTATGTGCACAATGTACATGTGCGTGTGTGTGTATTTGACATGTGTGCCACTGTGATACACCATGGATGCATGTGACACCCACATGTAGGAGGCTGATTGGCAGATGTGACATGGATGCCGATGATTTCACTGCGACAGGTGGTGCAGATGTACATTTGCATGGATGTCTGGTGGCGTGTGTGCATGTGTTTGGCACTCCCCATTTTGCATGTGACATCAGGCTAACCTTTGGATGCTCATGCTGTTGTATGTGTATGGATGGTGTTGCCTGCTGCAACATTCCTGTTAATTTGTGCATGTGTGTGGGTTCAAATGATATGTGTGTTGGGGAGTGTGATGCCATGTGTGAAGTTTGACACTGCCACACTGCAACTGTCATGTGTGTATCAGACCATTGTACAGTGCTCTGTTGCCTATGTTCTGTCTCTCCCTGTCTGCAGCGTCAACTGATGAAGAGGGCGGAGACAGTGCTGTGGACTACAGCGGCAGGGATCCTACTGCCAGCCGGAGACGCAAGGCCCAGCTTCCCTCCCATGTTGTCAACTCGTTCGAGGGTGAGGAGTCTGGTGCCACGTCCAAGAGGTGGAGGTCAGAGGTGGACTGATAGGGGGCAGCTGAGACCACACAGGGGCCTATGTAGGAAGATGGCACGGAGTCATCGAGGTTGTTGTGGGGTTTGATTGAGGAGGAGGCTGTGGAAGGCCCATGCACGGGGTCTGGAGGGGGGATTCCACTGGTGCTATTGGTGCAGTCCAGGGGCAGGGACAGGAGCTAGCACAGGCAGCCGCGGAGGTGCCTGTGTGTAATCCTGTCCCCGATCCTGTGACTGCATCATCCAGCACCAGCAGGGATGCCTTTGTCCAGACCCGTTTTCAGGGAGGGGATGCGCAAACAACAACTGGCCTTCCTCTCCCTGCAGACGTGGCAATCCGGGACCGTGTTGAGCCTGCCCTGGCTCGGGTGGCGTTGCTTCAACGGGGCATTCGGGAAGACGTGCAGGGTTCCCGTGTGGACAATGCACATTTTTTCGGATGCCTCATTGACCGCGTCGACCTACTAGGACGGGTCACCAGTGCTGGGTTCCTCTGTATGGTGGACCTTCTACCGACCCCCTCCTCAACTGAACACCCTATGCGCCAGTCGTCCTCTGTGCCATCATCCTGCCCAGGTATCACCTGGGAACCCTGTGGAGCTGCCCCTGACCCAGCGGCCAGGCTGGTGAAGGAGACATCACTGCCACAGCTGGGAGTCGGAGGTCCAGCAGGGGTGGCCACCCCAACAACTGGACCCCAGCAGGAGGAGGACTTGCAGGCATCGACAGGCAGGGCACATGAACGGCAGCGGCAGGCTCAAGGTGGGAGCGATGATGGTTCGGGGGCCATCAACATCACAGGGGCAGGCATCGGCCAGAGGGCAGGAGGACCCTGGATTGGGAGTGTCTTCCGTGTGGTAGCGGTTGGGCAGGCAAATAGATGCGGAGCGGTGGCGGGCGGAAGAGGCACGGCTCACTATGGTCAGGGTGGAGAACTCCATGTGCAGGGCGTTGAGGTGGGCTGAGTGCCTCGATGGAATTCGCAGGGAGTTGGAGGTGGACATGGCTTTATCCCTGCAAGACCTCGGGCCAGGGAAGAGGCCCACCTCCAGGACGTTGAAGAGGAGTTCAATGATGCCCTGGCCCGAGACATCAACAAGTGACCCGTTGGACTTGCCCGCCACCTTTGTAAATAGTTCTGTAGGTGTAAGTTTCCTTTCTATTTTTTTTTCCTTTGGGACGCATGGAGTATGCCCCGCCATTTTGTATATATTTATTTATTAGGTAGGCTTTTTGGTAGGTTTCCTTTGGATTGTTGGGCTCATGGACCCTGGATTTGTACATTGTTAATAGTTCTGGACTGGGTTCGACTTCATTGGATTTTTTTTCAGCATGGAGCAATGGTTTTCTTATTTTTTGACCTTTGGATTTAGTTTAATGGACAAACGCTTTGGAGCCATTATAATTTGGATTTAATTGGATTCAGCATTCATATTTTTTCATTCATTTTGGACATCCAGGCTTTTGTTTATTATTTATTTTCCTGTGTGATTTTCTTTCATTCCTTCAATTTTGTATATAATAAATTTTAATTTCATTCTTCATTTGTGTGGTATTCTCTCATTGGTTTCCTGCATGCCACGGTGTGGGTTTTCTCATTCACGTGCCCCCATTGTGTGTGTCTGATGGACATGTATTGATGTGCATACTTGTCATTTGGGATATATCATGACATGGGGATTTCAATATGGAGAGGATGGAATGCTTGGTTGGGTGTTTGGACTTGGGTGGCGTGGGGTGTGATTTGGGTGGCCATAAGGGCCATGAGTGTGGATAGGGATGACGTGTTGGGTGGGGGTACCTGAGTCGGGGCCTGCTAGCAGGTGCCCATCAATGGTGGGTGGGTTTGGGGGACATGAATCGGGGCCTGCTGGTAGGTGCCCGTCACTGGGGGTGTGGTGGGGGACATGAGTCGGGGCCTGCTCGCAGGTGTCCGTCACTGGGGGTGGGGTGGGGGGACATGAGTTGGGGCCTGCTGGCATGTGCCTGTCAATGGTGTGTGGGTGGGTGAGGGACATGAGTCGGGGCCTACTGGCAGGTGCCCGTCACTGGGAGTGGGGTGGCGGGACATGAGTCGGGGCCTGCTGGCAGGTGCCCGTCACTGGGGGTGGGGTGGGGGGACATGAGTCGGGGCCTGCTGTCAGGTGCCCTTCAATGGTGTGTGGGGGGAATTGGGTGGGGGACATGAGTTGGGGCTCACAAGTGCGCTCACAAGTGCATGGTGCCATGTGGGCTGCCTGCAGTGCATGGTGAGGGTTGTAGGGTAGTCCCCTGTGGTGTGGGCTGCCTGCAGGGCCAGGGGGGGACCACACATCCGGGAGGGCCCACGATGCCAAATCGCGTGTAAGACTTCCCGTGCACCCCCGAAATACATGTACCCCGCTCCCCAAGGCATGTCGCATGTGAAACCCGCGTACCCCTGAAATACACGTACACCGCTCGCTCAAGGCCTATCATGTGTCAAACTTCCCGCGCACCCCCGAAATACATGTACCCCGCTCGCCCAAGGCCTATCGTGTGTCAGACTTCCCTCGCACCCCCAAAATACACATACCCCGCTCGCTCAAGCCCTACCGCATGTGAAACTCCCAGCGTACCCCTGAAATACACGTACCCCACTCGCCCAAGACCTGTTGCGTGTTGAAATCCACGCGCACACCCGGAATACACGCAGGCAGCCCATACACCCTCTGCATGCCTCGCAGGCAGTTAATCCACCCTGGGAATGCCCCACAGGCAGCACACACCACAGGGGGAACTTTTTCCATGCAATTTACCTGGCGCGAGCGGGGTACGTGTAATCCGGGGGGTGCGCAGGGAGTTTTACATGCGATAGGCCTGGCGCCAGCGGGGTACGTGTATTTTGGGGTGTGCGAGGGGAGATTTACATGCATTTTCGCTGGCACGAGCTGGGTACGTATATTTTGAGGGGTGCTCAGGGAATTTTACACATGATGGGCCTGCCACGAGCAGAGTACGTGTATTCTGGGGTGTGCGCGGGGAGTTTTACACGCATTTTTGTGGTTGGGGGGCTGTATGCTGGTCCACTGGCCTTTGTGCCATGTACTGGATTTGTGCAATGTTTTTGGTGCACGGGGCGGGGTTGGGGGCATAACTAATGCTGCTGCGGGGTTGTTGCGCTACTCTGCGCCACGGCTGCTTATGGATGTATTAATCCATGAATACGCTGTGCGCCTTAATGGGTTTTGGCGCACGCGGATGGCGCAGACTGCCGCACACGCACTCTGTGCACCAGCCGCGTACGCCCACTTGTGTGCCGAACTCTATGAATTACCCCCGATGTGTGGTAGTCGGTTTGGTTGGATTGTGTTCAGGATGTTGGTATTGAAGACTCTAGGCATTTTGGGTAGTATTTATTGGTCAGATGTTCGTTTGCATGGGTGTGTTATGTTGCAGTCTTTCTGAGTACAATTATCATATACTTACTGTTTCCTTTGTTGAGGCTGTATGAAGAGTTTTGGGTAGGCCATGCAGTAAAGACTGTGGGGTTTGGCCATAACCACTGTAGCATAAGATACCCATGGAAGGAAACATTTTGTATTGTGGTCTATGGTCAGGTGTTTGTTTGAATGGGTGTGTTATGCTGTGGGGTTTGTGAGTCCAATCATTATATACTTACTGTTTGACTTGTGGTTATATACAGTTTTTTCATGACATGGGTAATTGGAGCAGACATTCTTTTTCAATCTCTGCGATAAAAGAAAAGATCACATGTTAGTGTAGTTCGTTTGTATTGAGTTATTCCATTGCATAGTAGACATTTCTGAATTTTAGTAGTTTAGAAGTACTATAGTTCAAACCAGTGTACTGTGCAATTCGCTTAGCCGAAACTGGGCTGTGTTGAGGGATAGAGCCCCCCCGCAACCTCCCCATGGAACATCTGCGGTTCTCAGTGGCGGTGAACCCCGGGGGACCCCCCCGGGCGAAAGAGCGATGCCGAAAGACCCTCGGGTGCCCGAGAACGAGGCCTCGCGGCCCAACGAGAGGATCCACGAGAGGCCCTGCCCGCCTCCGGAGCTGCGTGGGGAGTCGTGGTTCGCGGTAGCCGTTGAGGCCTGCAAGCGTGCCTGACCTCTCCACCCCCCCAGTTACAGAGCACGCCGGCGCACCAGCGGGGACTCCACCGTCGGGGCCCCGCGGCACAGGAGGACGGAACCGGCACGGGGCGGAAGCCCCAGGCGGCGGCGACTGGAGCCGCAGATCCGGAACCACCAAAGGAGAGGCAGCCCGCCTGACCTGAGCTCCCGAACACGGAGTCGAGCAACAGGGGTGCCAAGACCCCGTCCAACGGACCCTGGCGAGGGCCATCAGAGTGGTGGACAGCGGTCAACAGCGGGACAAGGCTGGTGAGGAAGGTGAGAGGGACCCGCGCCCACCCAGAGATCGAGGTGGCCCAGGCGGGAGGAGACTTGAGCCCGCATGACCCCCTCGACTACGGGGGTCCTACAAAGGGTCGCCCGGAGCCAATTGACGGGTGAGACAACCCCAGACCCCTGAGCAATAGGACCTCTAAGGGGGGGACCCCGAACACGGATTTCACACAGGTGGTGGCCCCAGGGCTCCTTCCCAGGGCGAGTGCCCACTTGGAGATGAACTCTGAAGAAAACATGGCCGATAGAATTTAATCAGGACGCCGTGGGCGCTGCTCCCCCCTTCCCCGGAGGCCTAGCCTGGACCTTCATCCAATCACAATTTGACACACATCGTCGCCACCCCCCCATCTCAGGAACAGACGACCACAAGCAGTGGGAAAAGGGCGTATAAAGAGTGTGAGGCCCCCACCAGAAGCCGGTGGGGCGTGTGCCTGCTCAAAGATAGCCCCCCACAGAACGGTTTTGCCTGAAGGAGAGAGGGCAATCTCCCAGCTGGGCCATCGCTCTTGGTCCCCGAGGACCGCCGGCTCGAGGGAGAGGAAGGGGGATCGGATGAGTTGGCACCACACCCTCCAGGAGTACCATTACCAGGATGCCAGAAGGGAGAATAGCAGCCCGGAACGGACAACCAGAATGACCCAGCCCGAGACCTCGCCCCCACCCACCCTTACAATGGAAAAGGGCTTTGCCTCCCTCCTGCATGAGATCAGAGACATGCGGGCGGACATTGCCCAGAAAATGGAGAACATGGACCGTAGGGTGGACAAGGTCGAAGACAGACTGTTGCAGCTGGAGACCAACCAGTCCTCAGCAAAGACCCAAGAGATGGACATGTCCCTGAGACTAGCTGCTCTAGAAAAGAGAGACGAAGAAAGGGCCAGGCAAATGGACGATTTCGAAAATAGGGAACGGAGGAACAACCTCAGGATCTTTGGGGTGCCGTAGTCGGAGGGAGAAACGGAAAGAGAATTGAACCGGGTGGTGAGGGAGATCATCACCCTCCTTTACTCGGACAAGATGACAACCGAACCAACGTTTGATCGGGTCCACAGAGCGGGTGGCAGAGCTGGGGGCCCCCGGTCAATTCTGGTCTGCTTTCATTACTACACCGAGAAAGCGAAGGTTCTGGAGGAGGCCAGGAAGACACGGAGATAACTTATAATAATGCACAAATGTCCATTTTCCAGGAACTCTCTTTGTACACCCTGGCCAAACGCAGGAAGTGCCGCCCTCTAACACAAATGCTAAAAGAGAAGGGGGTGCCCTATAGATGGGGGTACCCCTTCTCCTTCACGTTCGAATACGAGGGTCAACAGTTGACCCTGATTACAGAGGAGGGCATAAGGGGAGCCATCCAAGAGTATGTGTCGAACCCGACCCCGCGGAGAGAACCCACAGGGTTCACAGCAGAAGGAGCCAGAGAACGCAGGCCACAAGGAGAGAGGAGAAAGAAGACGGGTCCACGGAAATTTAAGAAACTGAACCCGCCGTCCCCGATGACAGACAGGGAGGACGCCGACCCCGGACACGGAGGAGCAGGCCGGTTGGGTCTGGGGTAGTCTGGTAGCTGAAACACCAATCTGGAAGTGAAATAGGGTATGGGGGAACCGGGCAAATAACTCAGTTTACGAACACAACGTCCAGCCCGGCTCAAAGACCAGTTGACTTCTAGGACCATGGAGTCCAAGGACGTAAGGGGCCTCTCAGAACAGCAAGTATGTCAGCTACCTGGGGGAGAGGGGATTGAGGGGGCAGGGGGAAAACGGGGGGCTCAAGGAAGTGTGATTTCTGACATTAGCCCAGCCGGAGGTGGTAGGCTGGTGGTCCGGCCAATTACCAGCAATGGTGGAACTATTTGGCTGGATGCCGGGGTGGGGGGCGGGGGTTGAAGGAATATTTGGGGTTGTTCAGTTCGGAGGGGGGACCAGGGGGCAGTTGGGGGAAGGTTTAAGGCCCACCTGGGGGCCAGGGGGAGGGGGCAAGGGGGATCAGGACATAACACAGAAGGAGCTGGAAAGGAAAAGTGCCGTGAGTCAGCTATCCAGTAAGATGTTGATCCTAGACAATGGCTGAGGACCTGCCTGCCCTGGGCGTGGGTTCCCTTAATGTGCGGGGGTTGAACACCCCGACCAAGAGATCCTTAGTCTGCAGGGAATTAAGGAGGGCAAAGCTTGATCTGCTCTTTCTTCAGGAAACACACTGGGCTCGGGGGAAGGAACCGAAACTGCGAGGAAGCGGGATTGAGGAGGTCCTAGCGGATCCCACAGAACCAAGAAAAGGGGGGTAGCCATATTGCTAGCAAGGGATGTTGGCTTTGAAGTGGAAGCCACAGTGAAGGACCCAGAGGGCCGATATCTGTTGGCAAGGGGCTCTTTGCGGGGCTCCCCTCTGACTCTGGCAGTTGTGTACAGCCCCAATGAAGGCCAGGCGCAATTCTGGGAGGGAGTGAAGGACAGATTGAAATTGTTTTTTCACGGGATGTTGATGAAACCATGGCCCTTACCTTCCAGAGAGTCAATGCGGAGCATGGCCTGGTGGACACCATTCCGACTCCCAGGACGGGCTCCCCTCTTTCACATACTACTCAGCAATCCACACATCATACTCCCGTATAGACTACATCCTGGTAGATGAACCCCTTCTTCCACATTTTTCTGGCCACAGGGTTGACACGGTCCCTTGGTCCGACCATGACTTGGTCCGTACCACCATATTGGGGGGATGGCGGAGTGGCAGTAGAGGGCGATGGAAATGTAATGACTCCCTGTTGAAGGACGAAGTTCTGGCACAGGAAGTGCAGGACGCCATCTCAAAGTATTTCGAGCTGAACGACAACGGCAAGGTGGGCACACACATGCTGTGGGACGCCTTTAAGGCGACCTTACGTGGTGTTCTCATTAGAATGGGAGCCCATAAAAAGAGGGAGAGGGAGGCCCAGGAAAAGTCCCTGAGGGAAAAGATAACCCAACTTCAGCCGTGCGGCCTCCCGGAGGTACTCCTGGAAAAGGAACAGATTGCCTCCCTAGAAAACTATAAATTCCAGTTGAAAGACCTCCTGTTACATAAGACTGAGCGGATCCTCCAACTAGTGAAACAAAAGTATTATGAGAAGGGGGACAGAGCTGACAAAATCCTGGCCTGGAAACTTAGAGAGATTCAGAGGAACAGAACGGTGAAGGCAGTGAAGAATGAACAGGGATTATTAGATCACGACACCCCGAACAGTGGAGCGGCCTTTCGCCGTTACTATGAAAAGTTATACTCATCAGAATATGACAGGGATGACACTCAGATTGAGGATTTCCTGGACTCCATCCAGATCCCATCTTTGACAGGCGAAATGGCAGAGGGTCTTGAGGGCCGGGTGACGGAAGAGGAGGTAGAGCATGCGATCAGTGGGATGAAGGTGGGAACTTCCCCGGGGGAAAACGGCTTCTCAGTATACTTCTATAAGAGGTTTCGGGCTATCCTAGCCCCACATCTGGTGAGGGTGTTTAACGAGGTGTTAGAGGGGGGCTCTCGGCCGGATACCATGATGAAGGCCATAATAGTGGTACTGCCCAAAGAGGGCAAAGACCCCACCGAATGCTCCTCATATCGCCCAATTTACCTTCTCAAAATATATGTTAAGATTCTGGCCAAGGTGATAGGTAAACGGATGGAGGTGATAATGCCCAAGCTGGTTCATGGGGATCAAGTGGGGCTCATAGGGGGCAGGCAAGGCTCTGATAACATCAGGAAGACGATAGACCTAATCCACCATGCCCAAGAATCAGACCTCGAAGCAAGCCTGCTTTCCCTGGACTCCGAGAAAGCTTTTGACTGGGTAGAGTGGAGGTATATGCAACTCCTCCTCCGCCGAATGGGCTTTGGGGCTCACATCAGGAACTGGGTTTCCGCCCTATACGGGGCCCCAACGGCGAGAGTACAGGTGAATGGAGAACTTTCCGACTCATTCCCTCTCACGCGGGGGATGCAGCAGGGATGCTCGCTCTCCCCTCTAATATATGTCCTGACGATGGAGCCCCTGGCCATAGCGGTCCGAGCCCACCCCAACATTAAAGGGATTAAAAGAGGAGAGGTGGAGTTTAAGCTCTCCCTGTTTGCTGATGATATTCTAGCATACCTGGTGGAGCCCAGCTCCTCGCTCCCCCCTCCTGTCCCTGATGACGACCTTTGGGCAATTCTCGGGGCTAAAAATAAACACATCTAAATCAGTGTTACTCCCTATGAGGGTCCAGGGCCTGGGGCTGGACCACCGGGATAGGTGTGCGGGGATCATGGTGGGGAGGGACTCCATTAGGTACTTGGGTGTGCTCCTAATGAGAGATCTCTCAAAACTGGCCTCGGCGAATTATGGGCCATTATGGCGGAGATTACTTCGGATTTGAGGAGGTGGGGTGGTATGATCCTATCCTGGTATGGGCGCATGATGGCGCATGATGGCGGTGAAGATGAACATCCTGCCGAGACTGCTGTATCTTTTTAAGGCACTCCCAATGGGGGTCCCCGACCAGATGTTTCGAGACCTACAGAAGACAGTCCGAGAGTTTGTATGGCAAGGGCGGAACCCGAGGATAGGGACGGCCATTCTAACGTTACCTAGGGAGAAGGGTGGTTTCGGGCTGCCGGACTACCTTCTCTACCACCGGGCCGCCCAGCTACTGGTCCTGTTGGAGCATATGAAGGAGGGGATGGGCACCTATTGCCCATCTTCTGAAAGTATGCGACCTTCTGTGGTTGCTGCGTAAACACATCCCAAACAGACTGCGGACCCACCCAACCCTGGGAATACTTTGATCGATCTGGAAGGAAGGACCCACAACCGCACACCTTACTTCATGGCCCTCCCCGATATCCTCGCTCTGGAGCCAACCGCTCAAACTAGGCAGCAGGGGATTCAGGAATGCCCAGTCCTGGTCGGATGGGGGGTTGGAGTGGGAGGGGCAACTGTTCAAGGAGGGTGAGTTCCTCGAATACGAGGAGCTGCGAGATGCACTTGGGTGGGGGTCTCTTTCAGTTTTTGAATATTTGCGCCTCAAGGGCATCCTTTCTGACCAGACTTGGTTGACCCCCTTTGAAAAGTTACTGGACAGGGCCACAACAAGGAAGGGGGTAGTATCCAAAATGTACCAAATATTGAACACTGTTAACTTGAAAGGGAGGAGAGGGTTTTGTGGGTTCTGGAATGACTTGGCGGGAGAGACTCTCTCAGAGGACGCATGGTCCAGGGTATTTAAAATAGCATTCCATGGGAACCTATTCACGTCAGACATGGAGCACAACTTTAAGATCTTACAGGGATGGCATAGAGACCCATTGAAATTATCCAAAATGTTCTCGGGGGTGTCCCCCAGATGCCCAAGAGAATGTGGCCAAGTGGGGACGAGGGGTCACATATGGTGGTTCTGCCCTAAGGTACAGGGGTTCTGGGAGAAGGTACGGGGGTGGATGGCGGAAGTCACTGAGGAACTACTCCCACACAATCCTTTGACAATGTTGTTGGGCCTCCCACCGGAGGAGGCGGAAATATATAGGTACCCAAGAATGTGGGAGACTATGTTGCGAGCAGGAAGAGTGGCCCTAGCGCAAAGGTGGAAGAGCCCGGAGACCCCCTCTAAGGAAGACTGGATAAAAAAACTCAAGAACATGTTCCTCATGGACAAACTGTCGGCCATGGTAAATAACGAATCGAGCGCCTTCCAGGCAAATTGGTATGGGGTTTACCAGGCATGGGGGTGGGACGCTCACTGACATTATGTAGACAACCTGGGGCATGAGGGCGATGGAGCCCAGAGAGTACCACTCAAGGACAATGGTGTAATCAACGGCCCGGGAGACAGCGGATCCGTCTAAGCCAGCATTTACGTGAACGCATAGCACAGCTCCAAGGCACCGAACTATGAGTACTGAAGGCAACTCCTGCGGTTGGATTTTTGATGGGATACTGTTCTGGGGGGAGGGGCGGAGTTGAGGAGGGGGGCAGGGGGGCAGGAGGGGAGGGAGACCCCGGGGGTTTGATGATGATGTTAAATGTGATATTCATATTGCTCCCGGTGTTGTCATTGTTTCTTTTTCTGAAAAATTGCCAATAAAACCAAAGTTTAAAAAAAAAAAATCATTGAGTCTGTGATAAAAAGATCCATGCTGGATTAAAAAAAAAAAAACTTTCTAGGTTATGGTACAATATATTTCTTTGGTTGATTTTAATAGGAGGAATTGAATAGGTCCATGGTTTTTGGTTTGGAAGTGGTGGTAGTATTGTTGCAAATAGATACCAGTTGGTGTATTCTAACTGTTTATTTCTTGTTTCGTTTTAGTAGTCTTCATTTATTTGTTTGGTTGTTGGAGAATTTTGGGGCAGTTAGATACCTGTTGGCATATTCTAACTGTTGATAGTTTTGAAGTTGTTGAGGGTATTTTTATACGTAATAAGTGTTGCAGGGTTTCCTTCAAAAAATCTGTTTTGAAGTTGGTTTGTTGTAATTGAATCCTAGTTGGCGTATTGTAACTGTTTTTAATTTCTGACTGTTAGATACTTGTCTTATTTTATTAGTTTATAGATTTAAAGGTTATTGAAGAGATTTTGTTGATGTTCATACTCAGATTAGTTATTAAATTTTGGTTTCAAGAATATTAAGTAAGCATTTACAAGATTTGCTAGTAATCTCTGTTTTAGAGTAATGGTAGTATAATTACATTCAAACCATCCACAATTCTTTTTTATATATGCAATGTAGTGACCTGCATTGGGTGTGGCTCCTGTGTGGTAGATTATACCTACTGTTGTGAAGGTTTTCTTACCAAGTGATACTTGCCCATGTGTGAATCCAGTCGGCTTGCAGTTGGTTTTGGTACCATATGCATTGTAACATAAAAGCATTACTATTACGTATTTACTATGCAACTGTATTTGTAAGGTGGAGCGATTATCTGAATTGCAGGTAGTTCATAATCTGTGATGGTTTGCATTTTGTAGAAGTTGCGGAAATGGAATGGATTCACAGTTAGGTATGGATACATACACAAAGCGTTCATTAGGGACTTGTTCTTGTGCAACATGGCTGGAGAGAGTGCATGTATGTATCCACATGTATGTAATCTGGAAGATTTCTTTTGTCGGTATGTTTTTGTTTTCCAGTAATTGTAGTAAGTATATACGACATTCTTGTGGATCTTCTTGTGTGTTTATAGTGAATTTGACCATTCCAGCACAGTAGTCCAATTCCTGCCTTACTCCAGAAACACTGTAAGTGTTGTCAGGATCGTTGGTTGTATTTCTTTGAAAATTTGAATGGACCAGACAGTTCTGTGTCCAAGTTATTTGTTTGGAGTGTGCATTGTTTTTTTGAAGAGGTAGTTGGTTGTGTTTGTGCACTAGATCCTTCTTTGGTTGGAGTCATTGATGAAGCATTAGCTTCTTTGAATTTATTTGGATGAATTGCTATGAGCTCCTGCATAATTTGTGTCTGAAGTAGTTATCTTTTACAAACATTTGCCTTTTGAGGAACATGAAAGGTTTTCAGATGGGGGCTTAGAATGAACGCAGCCTATTGTATTCTAGAATGCAAAGAATGTCAGCGTTTACTTAACTTACATCAATGTTGATTAGAAATAGTCCATCTAGTGTTTGTAATTGTGACAGTGCTACATGGATCATGCCTTCTTTAAACACTGTGCTACCAATTTATATCAATGCTTTATCTAGGTTACGACCTTGTGATTTGTGAATGGTGACTGCGTATGCTAGAGTTAGAGAAAATTGCTCTCTGCGTACATACATGTCTTTGAAAAGAAGGAAGCTGGCTGTTGAACGTCCTATCCTTTTAACTTCTGATAGTTTGTCAAAGAGAATATTGACAAACTGAATGTTGTTGTCACGTGAGTATGTTTGAAAGCCAACAACTGTACCAAGTGCTCCATTAAGTAGTGCTTGGTCTACGTCAAGGTTACATTTAAGCATTACTGTACAGTTTAAAGATAATTTTAATATTTTCTCCAAATAGCTGTGTTAGAGTTTTCTAAGGTATTTTGGCTTGTTGTGGCTTCTTCACACATGGGTAGTGTCATACCATGCACGTCCAGTTTGTCTGTGGAGCAAATGTGAACTATTGGTTGCATTTCAATTTTCAACATTGTTTGATTGAATTGTGCATAGCTTGCAAGAGTTGGCATCAAGGACATACAGTTTACATTTTTGTGTGCTAATTTTTCCATGACATCAGTAGCACATGACTTATGGCCATGGAGTGCATGGATGTGCCTGGTTTTTAATATAGATTGTGCTTCTTGAGATAGTACACCAACTCTAATACTTTTTAAAATGTTGGCGTATGTGAGGTCTGCAGACTGATGCATGTTTTCAGTTAATTCTTTGTATTGAAAATGTTGCCAAAGGTTGACATTTCCTATGCTGCCAAGAGTTTTATGGCATAGTTTGTGCCCTAAGGTTTTAAAAATAGGTTCACCTTTAACTGGTATTAATTGAAGAAGATCTCTGAAAACTGTAATGTGTTTTCCTCCAAAGAGTTCTTCATAGTCTGTTTTCAGGAACCTTTATAATCTGAGGTGAATCAAGGCTAACATTAGATTTGAAACCATGCTTATCTCATCTATTAGCAGCATCATTTTCATTTTTCTGAAAACTCTGTGTAGTTCCATTGCAGCTTCTGCAGAAAGTTTGTAGTAGTCTAATTTGTTTTGGTGTTCTACTGGAAGGAGTAGTAATCAGTGTAAAGTGACACAGTCTATGTTGTAGGCAGCTAAACCTGTGGGGGCAGTTACAAAGCTAACAGTTTGTTGTTTGTCAATTGTTAGAGGAACTTGCTGATGATTTTGATTAAGATGTTTTGCCTGAACCAGCTTGGCCACTCACGTATAGCAGTATAGATTTGTAGTCTTGACAGGTACAATTTTTAGTTTCATGCTGCACACCATTTTCAATTTGTTGTGTTATTTCTAGGAAAAGGCTGCGCTGCTCATTGTTTAGTCGAGATTTCAGTAGAGCAAAGTTTTCTGTACTCTGTTTTCTACTTCAGTCACGGCTAATTCTGCCTCATTTGCTATTAGTGGCTGTCCAAGTGGTTCCTGGCTTCCTGTTACAGAAGGTTAACTGCTGTCAGGAGTGTCCACATCTAGTTGTGCCTGGAGTTCTTCTTCTTGTTGCTGTCCATTGTGCAACATTGTTTTGTACTGCGTAAAGTTTACATCTGTTATAGTGCTTTCATTAGCTTTGAAAGCATCTTCATAGGAGTCATAGGTATCTAGTAAATCTTCTTACTTAGATATTGCAGGGCTTCTCTAACTTTATGTAAGACGACGAGTTGTTGCCAAATTTACTAAGATAATCAAAGATTGATCTATTGGACGTTGCACTCCTAGAGTGTGTACATTTTCTTTGAGATCTAATGGCAAATAAACTACTTTGCCAGCAATGCCTTTCAGTAATTCAGAGGGAGGTAGATTTGCTGTTTTTGGTTGAAGGTGTATTATTGCTTGAAATGGGTGCACTGTTCTTCAATCTTCAATGTCTTCTATTTTGTACATTTTTGTCTACAGTTTTTGTGCTATTCTTATAAAATGTCCTGCAGCAACACACACACACACACGGTTTGGTACTTCAACAGATGTACTTTTAAACTTTAGTATTTCTTTTTTGTATGTGTGTACTAGAAGGTTGGCATCTATAAAGTTGATGCTAGTCTGTTCTAAAGCTATTGGATTTTGTAAGTGGCTTTCACTTCCAAAATATTTTCTCTGGATGTGCTCTATTTCTTCGAGTAGTTATTTGGCTGTACCATGGTGAAGACTGTTATTTAAATTGGCCAGTGCTAAAGCAGGACCTTTTGCCTAGTACAGTTTATGAACAATATTTCTTACAATTGAATGGTGTTTTGCTATTCTTTTGATATGGTGGAAGGTGCTTTTGCAAATAGGTCCAGAAATGCAGGCTAATGAATGTCCTTGTAGTCCTGTGTAATTTCGCACTGGACAGTAGAATGTAATAGTTTTATTTTTAATTTGTCTTTGCCTTTCACATACTGATTGAGGTAGTCGCGTAAAGATGTGGAAGATTATTTGCATATGTTACACATCAATGTGCTTGGCCATTTGTAGACTGCACGCATTGGTTCACTGGAATGTAGAGTTGATACTAAATTTGCTGGGGATAGTTTTGTGAGCAGTGTTTCTTGTTCCATGATGGTATTATGAACTTTTTCATTCCCTCGTCCACTGCTATGTATGGCAATTGGGTTTGTTTGGTTTTGTTTGTATGATTCTTCATTGAAATATGGTTCTTTGCTGGTGGTATGACTCCACTCACCTCCACAGATGTTTGCAAAGCTATCTTTGTTGATATTCCGTTTGTTGAAAAATCTTTGTTGTAGTTTAGTACTTAGTTTTGTTGGTGGTTTCATTCTGTTTAAAATTAAAATAAATCATTTCCTTTTGAGAAGGATTGCATTGTCAATGAGAGCTTCCAGGATTAGTTTTCTGCAGTAGGTTTTAAGTGTTGATGTTACGCTCACCTGGTATCGACGGGGATGCCAACTAGCCCTAGTTGGATGATTTGCACTCTCAAACCCTCTCCCGGTCCCTTGGTAAGGCCTCTGGCTAAAGATGGGTCTGCAATATAGGAGAGATGGATTCAATACCAGATTGTCTTTATGTTGTCCCACCTCCCTTGGCCTCAAACTCCTTCCTCCCCCTTGGGCCTTCTCCTCACCTTAATGTTGTAAGAGGTGGGTTCTCAGTCCTGCTCCTCATGGCAGCGGCGCGTAGATGTGGGGGGCGAGCAGCGACCAAGTTACTTCACTGGTGCAAGCCCCCCTGTTGGAATCCAGGCCTGCAGTGATTCCGTAGATTTGCTGCTTTACAGTCTTTATATGCAGTTCTTATGTTCCTCTTAGTTTGAATAATAATGTCTTGTTACTTTCCTTTTAGGTATGGAAAGGTATTTTGGTGTTGTCATGCAGTTTGAAGATGAGCAGTGGCCGGTAGGTGAAAGCGTGGTGTGCGCGGTGATGTCCGGTGAGTAATGCGCGATGCTGTTTCGCCTTTTATATTGCTAACCTGTGTCTTTTCTCTCCTTGCAGGTTGTGATGTTCCTTGCCGAGCGCCGTAATGTTCCAGCAATGATACTGACCAGGAGATGAGTACCCAAGTAAGAATTGTCTGGCTTTCTTCATTCGGGAGGAAACATGAGTAAACGCTTACTAATGCTGTCTTTCTTTCTCCTCTTTCCAAATTATGGTATTCCAGGATGCATGCGGTGCCGGATGATGGAGTTCGTACCTTTAGGTGAGTGGAACTCAAGTCAGCGATGGATTGAAGACAGGATACTGTTCCAGGTAAGTTTTGTAGTGTTCTTTCTCTCTCTGCAGGTCCTTGGATTCAGGTAAACTGGCATCAAAGAACTGGACACGGTGAGCGTTACGCTTCCCATAGCAGAATAACGCACAGCATGTTCTGCTGTTTGGGTGTGGTTTAAATAGTCTCAGGTAAAGTATTCCAGGTAAAATAGTCCCAGGAATGCCACACCCAAAGTAGTCCAGGAAAAGTAGTCCCAGGCCCGCCACACTAAAAGACTAGACCGCATAGCTCAGTTCCTTGTAACTGAGCTATGTGTGTGCCTCCATGTTGGCTGAACCCCCCACTCCCAAGTTAAATAGTCCCAAGTAAATAGTCCCATTCTAATGTTGGTCTTCATGATGCTTATGAGCCTGGCGCCGAAGGTGCCAGGACTGACTCCAAGAGAGTCTTGGATGAGGTTTTAAGGCCTTTGACCTGGCCCTAACTGGAAGGCTGATTTGCCAGTGAGGGCCAGGGGCAAGAGCCATGACAGTTGAGCATGATTTCTCTCCTGTTTTTATAAGGTTCTGAATGACTCTGTGGCTGAACACTTTTTGTACAATCATTTTTTTGGTAGGTTTCCTTGTGACTACATCAAGATTTATAGGTGCAGTGTTAGCACCAGTGGTAGCTGCAGTCGTTTTAATAACATTCTGTTTAGTTTTACATTTTGAATGAGGAGGCAAAGTTGCTTTACTGGAAGCTGCTTTTGTTTAGCTTAGTGATTGTATTAGCTGTTTTGTTTGAACTTTTTGTATACATTCTGGTAAAGTTGGATGCTTATTTTGTACACTTTTATTTATAATTGCTCTGCTGCTGCATTGTTTTCTACGGAGTTGCTTTTTGGTAGGCATTCCTTGAGGTCTGTTGGTGAAATAAATAAAGTGTGGGTTGGGACGTTGTGCAATGTATGTGTGCATTTTGCATGAGTGTCTGAGTATGATGGTAGGCATGTATGTAGAGGTGTGTAATTGTGGAATGGGCTGTTACTTGGGTTGGGAAGACTACAGGTTGGGAAGACTATTCACATAGTTTTGTGTGACAATACTGGTATTCAGATAACAATACAAAGTGTGCACCTGCTGAGGTGCAATCAGTAATACTGAATCTAATGTTGCAGGGTTATTAGAATTGTTTGTTTTACAATACTATAATTGTACAGTGTTTGAGTAATAGTTAGAACATTATGGCAGCATTATGCTTACTTTTTTAAATGCAAAGAGTAGTAGGTTTCTTCTGAGTTCTGTTTTGTACTTCAGGCACTGCTTGTTTTCAGGAGAGTAGTCTTCACGGCAATTGTGAAAGAAAGAAGTTAGTAAATATGTGTTTTAATAGCGCTGTTATTAATGTAGACATGTTTTGTTTGTTTGTGCAGTAATAGTGCTTTCTTTTAATTGTGCATTGTATGTACATGCTGTTTCTTTTGTCTATGTGCATTCAGGACATTTTACTTCGAATCTGTCAGTTGAACACATCTTAAAAATGATTACAATAGTAAGCAAACTGAGCACACTGGCTTTTTAAGGTAGTGTTATTTGATGATAGGAGACAGGAGAAATAACAGTATGTTTGGTTTGCTACTTATACAGGGTAACTGGCAGGAACTCTGGTGAAAAGCATGCAATGTATGTATTTACAATGCAAGTTACCTGCTAATTACCCTGATTAAGTAGTAAACATGTCATGTTGTTATTTCTCTCATCTGCTATGATCAAGTGTTACTTTAATGGTGTGTGTTTTCCAAGTTTTCATTTACCTATATCACAACCCAGAACAAGAGACTGTACATTGTTTGCATTTGAATATGATTCTTACCTTTTACAATCATTCTGTTATTTCTCTCATCTTTTGACATGAAATGACACTTTGATAGAAAGCTATGTGTGCTGTGTTTGATTACTATTGTAATCATTTCTAAAGTAAGTTTAAAGGATAGATTCTATGTAAAATGCCCAGAATGTACAGAAAGGAAATTCTATGTACATCCTATGCACTATAATGTATGAAATGCTATTATGCTTGAAATGTGGATAAATAGGTGGCAGTGGTTACACAAATGACAGAATGAATGAAGAGAATAACAGTTTGCACATTACAATAAGTAACATGGGTAAATGAAAATTTGGATAGCACATAGCTTTGCAAGTGATACTTGAACATAGCAGATGGGAACAATGACAGTAAGCCTTTTTTGCAGGTTCCACAGGGTAAGTTGCAGGTACGCAGAGTGATCAACAGTTCAGCTAAAGTGCTGACCTGTGATGAAAGAGTTAGATGTAGAGTTTGTGGATGTGATTGGTGGATGGTTGTGTGACTGCTTAACAGTAGCCAAAGAGGGAATGGTGCAGAGAGTGAAGTGGAAAGGGAAGAAGGGCTGTGGTGACCTGTGCCTGTTTTTAATTTGCAGGGAGTGCTGGTAGTTTGTCAGGATATGGCTAGGTTCGATAGTCCAAATGTAGTTCTCCACTGTGGTGCTCTGCATTTGGGCTATGTCAGTGCGCCTACTTTGTTGAAAGATCTGCAAAACTTGATTCAGGCAGTCATGAAAGTCTTTCCAAATGCCAAGGTTATTTTTTCTGCTTTGCTACCTAGGGCACTATGGGACAATAGTTATGCTTTTTTGTCCTCAGCAAAATGGTGCTAATGTGTTTAGTTAACCAAGGCATGTTTGCTTTCATGATTAGAGCTGGGATGTTCTCATGCAATAATGAAAACATTGAATCTGGTAATGTTGTTTACTTTAAAGCAGATGGCATGTGTTTATCTTCCATGGGAAATGCCATGCTGTTTTGTAATATAAGGAATGCTTTGGAGAAGCTAATGTGAAGATATTTCGAGGAAAATAAGAAAAAAAAGAAAAAAGCTACAAAATAAAAGGTGTTGCTGAAGCATCTTCAAAAAAAATCTCTTTTCAGAGCCACCCTCAAAGGGGAAGTGGGACACACTATTTAAATTTTCATTCCCCACTCTCAGATTTTACGATTTGTCCGTGCACACCGCAGTTGTCCGCGGACAGCGCGTATTACATACAGGGAATTTTAGGTTGAGAGGCATGCACATGAGACTGTACAGGGCAAGGGATTGGTCAATAAGATTTACTAGGTGTGATGTGTAAGGGGAGACTTTGGCAGAAAGTCTGTTCCTGAGAGGAGAGCAGATAGCTATGGCTGTGTCTTTTTGAAGGTAGATTGTCTGGATTTTGGGTGACTCGTGGATAAATTGGTTGGAGGTGCATGCAGATCGCTGTGGAGTGGCTGCACATCTTGGATTCCTTCATGTGGATGTGGACTGGCATGGAGTGAGTGAAATTACGTGGTTGGATTTGGTTCCTCTTTGTGCTACTTTGGTGACACAGCATCATCCAGACATTGTTATTATTCATTGTGGAGGGAACAGTTTAGGACATGTCTGTGGAATCTCCTTGCAATTTGCAATGAGAGAAAGACTTGGGAAAATTATGAACATGTTTCCGAACTCCAGAGTCATTTTTTCTGGTATTGCGCAGAGACAAATGTGGCTGTGTTCTTCATTTGGTCCACAAATGGAGAAAGCAAGGCGCAATGTCAACAAGCCTGTTTGTGCCTTTTTGAAAGATGTTGGCATGTTCTCTTTCCACAATGAAAATATTATGTTTCGTAGTACACACATTTTTTGCAGAGATGGAGTACATCTTACTTATGCTGGCAATCAGATTTTTCTGCGAAATATACAAAATGGCGACCCTTTTTGGAATTATAGCAATGCTTTTTCCAGTAGGTGTTGACCATTTGAAGTTTTTGAAACAAAAAAAAAACACAAAAAGGCTCTTTTCAGAGCCACCATTTCCTCCCGGAGAACAGTGCAATGGTTTGATAGCGCAGCACCCCAAACATTTTAAATGTCAGCGGACTGTCCGCAGACGTGTAAAAATGCACAGGCCCCTGCAGCATTTCATTGGCACTTCTATTTTTAAACTGTGAAAGGCAGCTCTGAAAAGAGCCTTTTTTTGTTGGTTTTTGTTGTTTTGTATTTTTTCTGTTTTTTTTAACAAGACACACAAGGAAAGGAAGGGAAGGGAGGGTGATGAAGGGGCACCAACCACAGGGATAAGAAATGGCATGTGGAGAGAGGAAGATGTAGGGTGGGCCTTAATCAGGTAGTGAGCAGTCCTTCTCATGCTCCCGGACCACAGCCTCGAATGCACTTCGAAGGGTCTCCCCCTGCGTCATAGTACATACACAATACTGTGACCCTCGAAAGGTAAGGGACTACTTTGTCGCATATGGCATGCTAGGCAGCTGAAGGGATGCGCTGCCTGACAGGAGTGTCTTTTGTGGTGGCAGCAGCAGAAACGGAGGATGCTGCAGAGGAACTCAACCTACTATTTTTATCAAAGGGGAAAACCCTACGAATAGTGCCAGCGTGTAACGACCTTAGGTGTCGCTTCATGGAGGTAGTGCTGTAATTGTACAAACCTGGTTTGCCACAACTGAGTACCAACTGGCACTCAGTGCACCAAACCTTGTTTCCACATGCTTTTGGTACTCCTTCAAGAGTGGCAAACAACCTCCACACCCAAGATTCACAGTGGCTGCTAGTATTAGGAACTTCCACTACCTCATCCTCGTCATCCTCTTCATCCACCTCTGCATTCTCATGCCTGTTCCCTTCTCCAGGCCCTTGGGAAGGTGGTGGTGGTGGAGGGGGTTGGGGTGTTGCTGATGCTAAGGCAGTAATAGCAGGAGCAGATTGGGATGCCATCAGGAAGATTATGGAAATCAGCAACCATGAATCAGGAACAGCAGGAACCTGCATGAATAGACAGCAATGACAGTGAATGTCAATATAAGCCAAAGAGGCAGTGCTCTGTCTTGGAAATCCAAAAGCAAAATAAGTAGGACCTCTGAGGTGTGGCTTTTATAGGGGTGCTGGTGCGTGCTTCATGAACACCCGCGTTGTTCGCTAACACTTCGAACACCAAAAAGGGTTCAAAAAGTTCCAAAAAGTATGCAGATCGTGAGGGTGAGGTTTCACAGTAAAATACCTTGGATTGGGCAAAAAGAACTTTTTTGGTGTCCGGGGGCTCAGACTTTGTTTGTGAACAAGGACCCACACTTAGCGTGGGTCCGGTCACATGATGACGTTGCGGACACGTTTGCAAATGGGACGGGTATCCATAGGACACCAAATGTGTGGGGTCGGTTGTACGCATGCGTGCAGGCCTTCTACGGACAGTGTTCGGGTCCCCGAACTAATTAAAAGTGCGACACATGTGCGACAGACAGTTACGGAATTAATTTAATGTGCGTCACAACTTTGTGGACATGCGGACGGGCTATGTGTTCTACAGACATATTCACTCTGATTGCGGACAATGCGAACTGGGGGGATGTTCTTAGGACACCTTATTTTGAAGAATAGCGGGCATGCGAACAGATTTTGTGTCCTGCGGACACCTCCATTTTGCTTGTGAACAGTGCGGACAGGAATATTGTCCTTAGGACACCCCCATTTCGGTTAATTGCAAACATCCCGGACACCCGTGCTGTCCGCAGTCATCCTAACAGCCTTTAAAAAAAAAAAACACAGAGGAAAATAGTAAAAGCATACATAATATGTTATTATTGCACAAAAATATAGAAATTATGAAAGGGGGAGCAGAAATTGAGACAAATACAGGGGAATTAGGGTTTTCTACATGTTGAATGGTAGGGGAGGAAGGGATTGAAGTCTCATCATAACGATTTTGGGATTTTTTGGGGATGGTTGGCTGGGACATGGAGAAGGGGTACAGGTGCATGTGGGACAGTGATTTTTAATATTGTATTGGTCCAGAACGCGACGTTAGCTCCACAGACATTGGATGTGGCCGCTAATTGGATGGTGAAAAGCGTGAGGAGCGTCTAATTTTTGGAAACTGCCCCCTTTGCAGACAGCTGCCTGTGTCCGCGGACAGCATGGTATTGGAAAAGACTGAGCAACACATGTGGGGGTATTTGGTGGTGAAAAGAGGGGCTGGAAAGGGTGGGGGAGTGGAAAAAAGATCATATGGGGATATTTTTGGAGGTTGAAAAAGGTTGGGCAGGTTTTCAAGCTCAGGGACAGCACTGTGAACGGACAGCTTGTAAAAGACATTTGGGGTTATTTGATGGCTGAAAGAGGGCATAGAAATGATAGGGAAGTGGAATGAAGGTAATGTGGAGCTGTATTTATAGGAGAAAAATGGGTTTGGAAATGCTGCTGAGTCCGCTGTCAATTTCGGTGTCCGCAGACATAATTTTGATTGAAGGAGGGTCACAGTGAGTTTTATGAGTTGATGGTGTATGGTACGTACTTGTTCTATAGTTAATTGTATTGTGGTAGTTGTGGCCACTGGCTATGGCCACCACAGTAGTAATATGTGTATAGTAACTGCTATGGTTGCTGGGTTTTATAGCGTTATGAAGCTGGAATCTGTTTTTTTTCTGTAGAATAAAACAGTACAATCTTTTTAGCAGGGTAGTTTAAAAGCTGTAGTTGTATACGATTTTACATATACATTTTTTAGACCCTCATAAACAGGACATTCTAAGTACTATGTTTGGTACCACATTAGTGTATGACACTGCTGTTGTTTTGACATTAAATAATCATTGGGTCATTGGGAGAAAAAAAGGATCTGTACTGGATTACAAAAAAACGATAGTTATGTGAGTGTAAGGGTCATAGTATGTTTGGTTGAAGTATGTTGTGATTAAGGGAATGCTTGAAGTATTCTAACTACATTAGAGGTTAGAAGATATTTTGTTGTATAAGAATTGATATTGCGTATTTGAAGTGTTTTGGAATGAAGGGGATTTTTTAAGTAGGTAGATACCTGTTGGAGTATTCTTACTAGATTGACTTTGAAAAGTACTATTGCAGTATTGTGGATATTGTTAGATACCTGTTGACATATTCTAACTAATAATTGTGCTACAGTTTAGTGACTAAATTTGGGTTGAAGGAATATTAAGCAGGTATTTGTTAAATTTGCTGGTAACCTATGTTTTGGAGTAACAGAGGTATTATTGCATTCAAACCAACCACATGTTCTTTTTATATATGCAGTTTAGAGCGATGAAGTGGTTGTGGCACCAGTGTGGTATAGAATACCTACTGTTATGAAGGTTTTCTTTCCAAGAGATACTTGGCCATGTGTGAAGCCTGTAAGCTTACAGTAATTGGTGGTACCATCTGCATTGTACCTTAGAAGCATTAGTATGACATATTGGCTATGTGAGTTTATTTGTATGGTGGAACGATGGTCTGAATTGCAAAAAGGGCATAATATGCCATGATTTGCATTCTACAGAAGATGATAAAATGGAATGGATTAAGAATTTGGTATGGATACATACACAACTTGTTCAATAGGGATGTGGTCCTGTGAAACATGGGTGCAGAGAGTGCATGTATGTTTCCACGTGCATGAAATCTAGAAGATTTCATTTATAGGAATATTTTTGGTTTTTGGTTTCCAGTACTTGTAGTAAGTAAATTAGTAATGATTGTAGATCTTCCTGTGTGTTTATGGTACATTTTATATCTACGTCAGCAGTATTTGCCACATTTATAAGCCTAATATTTGTGTATGTAGGTCACTATCTGGGGTTTCTGAAGGGATGTCTGAGGTAATGTATTTTTCAATAAACTGTAAAACAGTGGTGTCATTATCATGGCCAAATTTAGGAGCATCCTTTATCCACAAAGCATGTGTATGTGTGGTGCTCCTCTGGATAGATATTCTTTTCTCCAAAAGAAGAGTTTCAAATAAAGTGTGACATTTGGCGTAATATCTATTTTTCTTTTTATATCGTTGTCTGCAGTATTTGCCACACATATCTTGTTGGAAGCATAATATTTGTGGTTTCTGAAGTGATATCACAGATAATCGATTTTTCAATTAATAGTAACACAGTGGCATCTCTGTCTGGACCATATTTGGAAGCATCAGTGTGGTGCTACTCTGGATTCATATTATTTTCTCCAAAGGAAGTGTTCTACTTCTTCGAGTGGAGGGATGCTTTTATTGCAGATGAAGTGCAGCATTCCAATGAAGCGATGGTGAAAGTACCTTGATACATTGACAAGGACAAGAGAACAGAATTCTCCTGGTGTTTTTATATCTATTCCATCTTTATTTTGGTTTGCAGTGCCTAAGAAGTCGTGCATGTCATCCCATGCGTTCTGTGGACAACTTAAAGTGACAAACCATGTGGGTGGGCCTAGGTTCCATAGCATACAACACACATCACTGTGACGTCGGAACCAGTATTCATAGCCAACCAAAGCCTAAATGATGTAATTGAGGAAGATGAACTTTGGGGTATTTCTTTGCCAGTGGTGACTCCCCTTTGTCTGTCTATCCTTATGCAGAAAAAGTTTTCTTTCCATGTTCTCCTATGGGATGCGAGCATGCAATGGGTGGTTCCCTGAGGATTTCCCTGCTTGTGTTACTTTTCTATCCAAGATAGGAGTATTCATATTGATTATATCTGGATATCAATGGTCCATTGAGAGTTCCTGGCAGCTTTAGGTGTTGTGGAATACACAGAGAGTGACCATGATCATCTTGTGGCATGTTTCTCACCTGAAATGTTTGGCACAGGTGAGAACTATAGGGATGGCCCGAGTAATTCTCCTGCTCAATCAACTATTGTCAGGATATGGTGCTGGTCATCTGTGAGCCAAAGAAACCTAGTTCCCCCAATTTATACAGTTTTTATCCCTGTGATTGTGGCTTTCTGACAGCAAAATTCTTTATTTTCCCATATGCTTCATCAGGCCATGAGATTGTATGTTTCACTGCCAAAACATGTATCTTTAAATCTGCAACCAGTATACCTAGCGTTTGTTGATCTGCAGATGGGCTTTGACACTGTTCCTAGAGACCTATTGTGGGCGACCTTGGGAAAGTTGAAGATTTCCGTAAGGCTAGGACGTGCCATTAGGTCATTGTATTCTTGAAACAGTGCTCGCATTCGTTTGAGGCCCAATGGTGAAATGACAGAGCCAGTTCCTATTGGCATTGGAGTCAGGCAGGGATGGATGTTGGCTCTCATTTTTTTTAAATATATATATTAATGATATTGCCTTTGATTGCATGAAGTAGCCAATGATGCTGCAAGTTTGGGTTCCTATAAATGAAGTGTACTTCTCTTCGCAGATGATGCTGTTCTTTTGGGCATAACACTGGTGAGGCTTGATGTTTTTGGGCAACTATGTGCTGAAAAAGGCTTTTGTATGATCCAGGCAAAGACGAAGACAATGGTTTGTGCCCCACATGGGCGTTATGCTCACTTAGTAACCACATTTTATTTAAATGATCACTTACTGGAGTTGGTGGACTCGTTTAATTATCTGGGTTTGTCCTTTTCCCACAAACTAAAATGGTCATCCTAGACTGCGAGGAGCAACGGGCGCATGCCAATGTGGCTTTATTGGTAGTATGGTTTTCCGTTTGTGGGGGGAGGTAAGTTTCGATACCCCTAAAAATGTATTCAATGCAAGTGTTCACTGCAAATGTCCTATGGAGCTGAGTTGTGGGGATGGGCTGACTGTGCATCTATTCAAAGTTCTGAGAACAAATTCTTTAAAATACTATTGAGGCTGGCCATAAATGCTTTTTCTGTACCTGCTGATTTTGAAGTAGGGTGAGTCCAAATTAAATACATCATTATGCTTGCACCTGTGCTGTACTGGCTCAGGATTTGGAACTCGGAGGCTCTTGCACCATATCGGGAAGCACTGGAATTGCTTTCCTCGGCTGAAGGTAGATTACTGCCATGGTTCAACCATGAAAGAACCATGCTTAATAATATTGGACTTGGTGACCTATGATCAAACACCATAACACTGGGCTCTGCAAGCTGTTTTAAGTCTTCCTTTAACCATTGAGTATGGGTTAGGATGATTGGCTTTTGCCTAATGAGTAAGCGGGTGGCTCAATATCTGTCTATTAAAAAGATCTGGGGCTTTGAGCAGTATTTGGACATCTGTTTTAATGCAAAAGAAAAGAGCACTTTTTTCGAAATTCCCTTCCTACACTTGTAAATGGGGGGAGAACTTGTCTCCTGTCTGTCCTGTCTCTGCTGGCCTGCTCCAGGTGAGGAGGAGATGCATGTCTTCTGTGTTTGTCCTGCCTATGTAAGGGAAAAAACCCAATGGTTGAAACCAATCTGGTTGCTCCTAGATGTAAAATCTTCTTCTGCTGCACTTGAATCATTGGACTGCAGTACTGTATTAGTAGAGATTAAAGCTATTGTAACTTTTTTACATTTTGCTTTTAGGAAACCCTAAGGTTTTTGTTTGGCCTAAAGCTCTTATCCTATTTATGAAGTTTTGTATCTGTTTTAAGATTGTTACTTTTGTGCTTGTTTGTTGTGATCTTTTATGGTATGATTTCACCAAAATAAAGATTTTACTTACTTACTTAATCAAAAATATTTTTTACCAATTTTAACAGATACTGTGAGTTTGGGGTGAAAAATCACTGACCATGGTGGCCATGGCTAGTGGTCCGGTAGTGTTTTAAAAAGTACAATGGGTACTGCATGAATGGGAGACCTGGATGCTTATTTTAGTATGGACTACAGATAACCACAGGTATGTGTAGTTTTATAGGAAATATCGGATAACAGAAAAACAGCTGGAAAAAAAAAGATGTGCCCTTCCAGGCCCTCACTACATGCCCCCATCATCTCTGCCAGCTCCCCTCACTTCCCTGCATTATCCCATTCCCCCACAACACTCAGTGTTTCTGTGATACAGTTCACTTTGAGATGTCGACTATTCGCTGCTATACGCCAGGTTATAGCCGAGAGTATGGGAAAAATGTTTGAGCCTCATATTGCAAACCTGTTCCCTAGCCCCCCTAAAACTCCCAAATTTCACTTGGTGTCCTCTTGCCTCCCACCCACATTTAGCCTTATAGCATTTGCATATTTTTAACTGGCAAAAGCCTTTATTCTGTGTTTCATTTTCCGGTACCCTCGGCTATACCCTGGGGTATTACTCTGGCTATTTTGCGCATTGAGAAAAAAAAGATGGCGTCAGTTTCATTTAGAAACACCCACATTCTTCTCAATTTACCTGAGATATAGCTATTTGTTTTGGTGAAAGGGCAGCCCCTTCTTAGTCAATATTTTAAAATGTACTGGACAGAATAACCACAAACCACAAAAGGACCGCAAGTCAATGCTTCGTGCCCAAGTTGTTTTGGACCAGGTCCAAACCCGTCCAGCAGTCTGGACTGTGTGGTCCAGAAGAAATTGACCTTATTTGTCTATGGGAAAATGAATGGAGAGTCGGACAAAACTGCTTTTTTTTGTTTTCTTAATAACCTTTTTATTTTTCCATGAAGCTTTCCGAAACGTCTTTTTTTGCAATATTTCAGCCAAATCGGTTGCATGAGTGAAAAGTTATTAGCAATTCAGTACTTTTGATTTCCTATGTAACTTTGTTTTACCTCAACTATGGTGCGGTGACCGTCGCTCTATGATAGAGAGAGAGGAAGATGCTACTGCAACATAATTAATTCTATGGTTCAAACATGTGCACTGTAATGCACATTAACTTCTGAGAAACAGCAGCAATAATGACAAACCAGCGTGCTGAGCTGCCAGACGAACAGAACTTAAACCTTGTACCCACTGCTGAATATTTCCAGTAATATACTGCTGTGCTGGAAACAATTTTCATGTCCCCAGAACCATTCTAAATTATACATAGGCACTCACCACAAAGCAGCCCAGGCTAGCTGGCTAAGAGTCAGACTTTCAAGAAACTGTCAGGCAGGGAACAGCTTTGCAAGACTCCCCAGTTTCTCAAGGCCCAGATACTCCTTGAACAACTTGTGTAAAGTGAAACTATCAAGCAGGCTCGTACTGGCCTATAGGGCAATAGGGAAATGCCTTAACCAAAAACACAAAATGCTAGTGTGGGCGTGTTTTTTTGGTCAAAGTGGGAAGCTTTTTTTGCCCATGTGGGCAAGTTTGATTAGTTACTTCACCATGCGGCTAGTAGTTATGACCAGTGCTACTGAATAAACATTATTTCAAATGCACAATTTGCATCACATTTTATCAAAAACCTGCCCCTCGGGTATTACTCAAACAGTCTTTCACAAAATGAATAAATTGCCATTTGGAACTGGGGGACACTTTTTCATTGGTGCCCAAAACAATGTTATGCCCAGTCTGACCCTGCTAGCAAAAGAAGAACAAGCCACCCCCTTCGGTGCGCAGTATTGTAGACTATGTGACTTTTTCAGTAGCATGTGTAGAAGACAAATTTCATGTCTAGCAGTTTCACCATGCCATATGCATGCTCCTCAGCAGTGAATGAAGATTCTCAATATATCATGTATATGCGTCAACATGTAGTATATACATTTCAATGAATAGTGTACACATTTTTAATAATCAATATATATACTTTGACATGGAGCGCACAAGATGTTTCAGATTCAGTATGCTTTTTTATGTTGTATATGCAATACAATATGACATGCATGTCTCTTACCATATAGTATAAGAAATTACTGTTATTGGAATGCAGCATTAACATTTCACTATATAATATGCATAGATTGCATTTCACTGTATGCATTTCAATCTGCATTATATGCCTTTCAATATAAAATGGATGCATCACCATATACTGTGTATATCTAAGCATATTTTGCCACAATTCGATTTTATTACGTGGCTTTGAAAAAGGGTCTCTGTCTGCCTCCAATCTGGCCCCCACTGCACGGCAGTGCAGCCAGCACCATCCATGAGTATGAGGCCTTTAGCGTCTCCAAAATGGCTGCCCGCCATCTTTGTACCGAGTCCCATGTGTAAAAACACATCAGGACCAACATCCACATCTGATTGGCCCTCGGCACCTACTTTTGCACCAATTGAGAGCCAGCAGGCTCAAGCCAGCCCACTTCCAAAGGCACACTTCTCAAGGCGGTGTTACTCCTAAAATTTCAGCCAGACCTACCAGATCAGCCAACTCATTCTGCATCGTCACCAAGCTTTAACTTAAAAAGAGCCGGAGGCACCAGTTTCCCAGTACAAGAAGCACAAGCGTGGAATGCCCTCCCGCTCAACCAAATACCAAAAAATGGCTCCTCAACAAACACAACACTTGTCTTCAGGGAGGGAGCTTGTATATTAGGACCTACCTCACTGCCTGAGCTTGCAACCTAGGATCTACTATGTACATTGCACTAAATTCTAATCGTTCTCACGTGTATTCTGTACCTTTCGAGCCCAGAGCCACGAATCCTGCACCCTCCGCATCCGATTCCCCACAACGCCATGTTCCTGCTGCTAAGCCCTCTCCTTGGACTCTACTCCGGGCCTCTATCTTACTGCAGTTGCTCCCGACGCCGGCACTATGACCCTGTTTACATGTAAGAACGTTCATGCACGGCGCTTCTTAAATCAACCCTTTCGCCACACACCCGCTGCACATGCACATTCAAAAGTGCACGTCTGCCTCCCAGCATCTGACTTTTGTGCTTGCCTTGATACCACCACAAGTAGTTACCCTGCTAAACTGTACCTGCAGTAACCCCCCATATTCCTTTAAGCATGAATCCTGCCACTATGGCATGATCTATTGTCCTATTAACCTCTGATTAGACTGCCCGGCCTCAAACATCCTGGCCTCTTTGTAAATCTCTGTAGTCATCATTCCTATTGCCTCAGGACTATGATTGCTACTGTGCACCAAGCCTAGCCGTTAATGCCTAAAAGTGCCCCATGTTGACTGGGCCTCACCGTTCTAGCCCAGCCCTATGCTAATTGTTGTGCTTCAGTGCTCTAGCCTATTGATGTGTATCATTTTTCTAGCCTAGCCCTATGCTAATTGTTGTGTTACATTGCTCTAGCCTAGCCCTATGCTAATTGTTGTGCTTCAGTGTTCTAGCCTATTGATGTGTATCTTTGTTCTAGCCCTATGCTAATTGTTGTGTTACATTGCTCTAGCCTAGCCCAATGCTAATTGTTGTGCCTCAGTGCTCTAGCCTATTGATGTGGTTCATTGCTCCAGCTCTGCCCTATGCTAACTGATGTATTTCTGTGCTATAGCCTGGACCTTTGTTCACCCCATATTGGTCATATACTGATTGGTGTGCCGTACTATACCAGTCTGGCTATATTGTGGGCTACCCTCTTGAATTAGTCCACGCCCCGGACCCCATACTTGACACTCATAGGTCCCATCATATATAAACTTTGATATGACATCACCTAGACCTAACCTGACCACCCGCCTTTTAAGTATGTTCACTACACTCACTCCCCTATCTACAATGGTAGTCACCTATGACACATCCCCACCAGTCGGGGAGCAGGTAAATAAGTCATAAACCGAACCTTGGACCCAACGGTTACCGGAGCCTACCTCCTTAACCTATATAAGTCAGACCTGCCCAACCACCTTCCGTAACCTTAGGCTAGGATCCAGAATGCCTAAGCCACTACGAAATCGCCCTGTTCCAGGCTCCTCCAAGACTGAACATACACGTGTACTGCATGACTCTTCCAAAAGGAAACCTAGTTACACCCAGAAACCCTGTACTAAATTACTTGAAACGACACCCAACACTGATCACATTAGTGCTACCACAAAAGGATCACATCACCTCAAGGGAGTCCTCATCAACGCCAGATCCTTAATTGCCCATGCCTCTGAAATTGCAGACCTCAACACCTGCAACCAGCTCAACTTCCTAGCAGTGACAGAATCATGGCTGCACAAAACAGCTGGCCCAGCCCTAATGCTCGCCATTCCCCCTAACTTTACCATCTTCAGAAAAGACAGAGAAACCTCTAAAGGAGGTGGCATAGCCTTCATCTGTAGAGCTGTCCTCACCATCAAATAAGTAGATTATAAGCCTATGCCTTCAGCAGAACTACTCTCCCTCAAACTAGGTATCTCCGCATCACGTACTATCACGGTGCACTTGATCTACAGACCTCCTGGCCCTCTAAAATCCTTTGAAGAACACATAACTGCCCTCCTTAATACCAATGCCAAACCAGGGACACAAATTATCCTACTCTGGGATTTCAACCTAGGATATAATGACCCTAAAGACTCTAATGCCACAATCCTAGCAAACACAATACTGGAAGCAGGTCTTACCATCCGGGATAACAGTTCCACACATGTCAAAGGTCGCATTCTGGACTGGGTGACAGACATTAACTGTACTGCTACCATAACGGCTGTTGAACCATGCGTCTGGACTGATCACCATCTGATCCTGCTGACCATTTCCGACCTACCCCAACTAAAAATAACTAAACCTCTGGCACCCCCTATCCTTACACGCTGCAAAAAAAAGCATAACAATGACTAATCTCATCCCTCTGATTCAACCTATCATCAACCACACTAATCTCATCTGTAACCCGAATGAATTGGTCAACTTGTATAACAATACTATCAACACAGTTATAGATGCTATTGCCCCACTAAAACTAAGTAAATTCAAACCTCTTGCCCATCTAAATACCTGGTTTACCCCAAACCTAAAATCCCTGTGTAAAGAAAAAGACAGGCAGAAGCCCACTGGAAAAAAAAAAACTCCTCCCTTCATAATAAAAATATCCTCACTACCCTCAGCAACAATTACAAGAAACAAATCATACAGGCTAAAAAAGAGACCTTCAATGACAGAATCATAAAAGCAAACCCTAACACTAGGTACATCTTCACTATCCTAAGAGAATTAGAAACACCCATCACACCTATTGACTCATGCACCAAAGATAAAATATGGTGCACCAACATCCATAACTCCTTATGCAATAAAATCACCCTGCTACAAAACAAAATCTCTGCCAAAAAATCCTCACTCCATAATATTGCACTCTCTACCCAAAAAGCCATCTTACAGGAACTTTCCGTCAACCAAATTAAACCTCATAAAAAATTCAATTTTAGAGCGATTTCCATCGTAGAAGTCAAAAGCATCATCACATCTCTCAAACCCTCTCATTGTCTGGGCAACACACGTCCAGCCCCTATTATCAAAGAAGCTGCTCAAGAACTAGCCCTCTTCATCACCTCCTTTATCAACTCCTCCTTCAAATCCTGCACTGTGCCTACCAACCTCAAAGATGCATGGATACTACCCTTTCTAAAAAAAAAACCTAAGCACGACCCCAATACCCCAACTAACTACAGATTTATAACGACAGTCCCGTTCCTCCTCAAAATCTTACATAAAGCTGCCTATCTCCAGATCCAATCTTATCTGGAGATCAATAACCTACTAGGCACCAGACAATCTGGATTCAGACCGAGACATGGAACCGAGACAGCCCTCCTTGATCTTAAAAATCAACTAGATGAGCGTAAAGACAAAGGAGATAAATCTATTCTCCTACTCCTAGATCTATCAGCCGCATTCGACTTAGTAGATCATAAAGTACTGTGCAACCACCTCAAATCGGCTAACAACTTTTCCACTAAGGCCACCGCATGGATAAACTCTTTCCTGGATAACAGAACTATAAGAGTCTTCTCACCCATCTCTGCTGCTGACCCAGTCCCCATCACTTTCGGGGTTCCTCAAGGCTCATTCGTCTCCCCTACTTTGTATAACATTTTTACAAAGCCCCTCTTTGATATTCTGGAGAAACGAGGTGTCTTGTATACTAATTATGCTGACAACACCCAGATCCTCATTCCAATCCATGAGACTACAACAAAGACACCATCCTCTTAAACACAATCTACCAAATCATCCAAACCTGGATGGCCACACACGGTTTATGTCTCAACAACGACAAAACTGAGCTCCTAATCATTGGTTCCACTAGCAAACTGAACAAACTCTCCCATCTGTACAAATCTTTTGATATTGACGGCATCAGAATTAATGTAGCCAAGGAAGTCAAAACGCTAGGCTTCTACTTAGACTCAACGCTTAACCTTAATAAGCAGGTGAATGCCACAGATTCAGCAACTAATTACACCTGCAAGCTTATTCATGCCTACAAGCCATTTCTGTCTACGGACAATTGCATCACCATTGCACAAGCCATTATCCTGTCTAAATTAGATTACTGTAATGCACTCTATTTAGGCACCAGTCAACACAACACCCACAAACTTCAAATCTTGCAAAACAATGCCCTCAGAACAGCACTAGGCATCCCCAAAAATCAACATATCTCGGATCATAGAAGAACTTTGAACTGGCTGTCTATCAATGACTGTATCAAATTCAAAACCCTGAACATTACACATAACTGTCTCAACAATAAGGCACCAACATACCTCACTGAGAAATTTACTAGGCACACATCTGAACGCCCCATTAGGAAAGCCCAAGCCAACAGCATCCGAATCCCTAACTTCAACTTGAATAGAACAGGAGGTTCTAGCTTCGCAGGACTGGCGGCTAATCTGTGGAATTCCATTCCGGACCCACTTAGAGCCATTCCTACTTTTAACTTGTTCAAAACGAATGTCAAACTCTGGCTACAGACTAACGACTGCTGACACTTATCCTACAAACGACCCCTTCCCATCCTTCTCACCATTAACTGTATATATATACATATATACTAATACCTTGGATGTACAACTTGTAAGATAACTTGTAAGATATGTCTGAAACTGTAATGTAAGAAATATAAGATAACTGTAACTTAAGAAATGTTAGATAAGCAATGCAAGATACTCATATAACTGTAACATGCAACTGTAACATAAGAAATTGTAAGATATTTATGTAACTGTAACCTAAGCTGCCTCACTAGTGCCCAGTTGCCTGATGGCCCGGTGCACTCTATAAAGAAATAAACAATACAATACAATAAAGTGTATACATTTCAATATGTAAGATATGTAGCTCAATATACAGTATATGCATCTCAAAGTACAATGGATATATCTCAGGGTACAGTGTATATGTTTCAATATACAATGTATGCATCACAGTATACTGAATACATATCTTAGCATATAATGTATAGCTTTCAGAGTACAGTGTATATATTTCAATATATAATATATTCTTCTCAAAATACTGCATATACATCTCAGTATACAAAGTATGTACCCCAACGTGCAGTGCATATGCATGCATACTTCAGTATGGTTCCAACAGAAAGAAGACTTCTGGCGGCACTCAAGGACTCTGGACACAAGTATCCTGTGCAAAAAGTGTTTATTTCTAAGTACAACTGCAAAAGCAGGAGAGGGAAGTCTTCCACTGACAATGTGTTTCGCCCAACACAGGCTTCGTCCAAGTCCAACATCAATATGTCATAGGTGAATTTTGCTGTACATTAGACACCTCTCAGTGCACAATGAATGTATATCAGCTTCTAGTGTATCTATTTCAATATCATGCATGTATCTCAATATACAGTATATATCTCTCAGTATAGCATGTATGAATCTCAGTGTACACATATCTAATGTTTGCATCTCAATATATGATATATACATCTCAATATGTACTGTATAAATTTCAGTATTCAGTATATACATTTATGAATCTTGTGTTATGTACCAAACCCATAATCTTTGCCTGAATGACGAGAAGACTGAAATTCTCATATTAGGTGCCCCCATTTACCTCAAAAAACGTAGCCCCAAGTACACCTCATTCAACATAGACGGTAACTTGATCTTAACGGCTAAAGAAAATAAAACACTAGACTTCCATCTCGATTCAGCCCTGAACCTTAGGAAACAAGTGAATGCCACAGCGACAGCGACCGCCTATACTTGCAAACTTATTTATTCATGCAAAAACTACCTTTCCACCAACAGCCGCATGATTTTAGCACAAGCCCTAATCTTGTCCAAACTCGATTATTGCAACGCACTCTATGCAGGATCAAACAAACAAGTGCTAAATAAACTCCAAACCTTGCAAAACAACGCTCTAGGAATGGCATTGTGCATTCCAAGAAAGGACCATATCTCTGAAATAAGAAAAAGCCACAAATGGCTTTCTATCCAGGACAAAATCTACTTCAAACTTGTCTCCATCTCTCACAAATGCTGCCCCCAAATACTTAACAGATAGAATTACTCCTAAAATTTCAGCCAGACCTACCAGATCAGCCAACTCATTCTGCATCGTCACCAAGCTTTAACTTAAAAAGAGCCGGAGGCACCAGTTTCCCAGTACAAGAAGCACAAGCGTGGAATGCCCTCCCGCTCAACCAAATACCAAAAAATGGCTCCTCAACAAACACAACACTTGTCTTCAGGGAGGGAGCTTGTATATTAGGACCTACCTCACTGCCTGAGCTTGCAACCTAGGATCTACTATGTACATTGCACTAAATTCTAATCGTTCTCACGTGTATTCTGTACCTTTCGAGCCCAGAGCCACGAATCCTGCTCCCTCCGCATCCGATTCCCCACAACGCCATGTTTCTGCTGCTAAGCCCTCTCCTTGGACTCTACTCCGGGCCTCTATCTTACTGCAGCTGCTCCCGACGCCGGCACTATGACCCTGTATACATGTAAGAACGTTCATGCACGGCGCTTCTTAAATCAACCCTTTCGCCACACACCCGCTGCACATGCGCATTCAAAAGTGCACGTCTGCCTCAAATTTCATGTCTAGCAGTTTCACCATGCCATATGCATGCTCCTCAGCAGTGAATGAAGATTCTCAATACATCATGTATATGCGTCAACATGTAGTATATACATTTCAATGAATAGTGTACACATTTTTATAATCAATATATATACTTTGACATGGAGCGCACAAGATGTTTCAGATTCAGTATGCTTTTTTATGTTGTATATGCAATACAATATGACATGCATGTCTCTTACCATATAGTATAAGAAATTACTGTTATTGGAATGCAGCATTAACATTTCACTTTATAATATGCATAGATTGCATTTCACTGTATGCATTTCAATCTGCATTATATGCCTTTCAATATAAAATGGATGCATCACAATATACTGTGTATATCTAAGCATATTTTGCCACAATTCGATTTTATTACGTGGCTTTGAAAAAGGGTCTCTGTCTGCCTCCAATCTGGCCCCCACTGCACAGCAGTGCAGCCAGCACCATCCATGAGTATGAGGCCTTTAGCCTCTCCAAAATGGCTGCCCGCCATCTTTGTACCGAGTCCCATGTGTAAAAACACATCAGGACCAACATCCACATCTGATTGGCCCTCGGCACCTACTTTTGCACCAATTGAGAGCCAGCAGGCTCAAGCCGGCCCACTTCAAAAGGCACACTTCTCAAGGCGGTGTTTCCTGTTGTGAGCCTGTCTGGAGCCTTTCAAGCCCAGAGCCACGAATCCTGCACCCTCCGCATCCGATTCCCCACAACGCCATGTTCCTGCTGCTAAGCCCTCTCCTTGGACTCTACTCCGGGCCTCTATCTTACTGCAGCTGCTCCCGACGCCGGCACTATGACCCTGTATACATGTAAGAACGTTCATGCACGGCGCTTCTTAAATCAACCCTTTCGCCACACAGCCGCTGTACATGCACATTCAAAAGTGCACGTCTGCCTCCCAGCATCTGACTTTTGTGCTTGCCTTGATACCACCGCAAGTAGTTACCCTGCTAAACTGTACCTGCAGTAACCCCCCATATTCCTTTAAGCATGAATCCTGCCACTATGGCATGATCTATTGTCCTATTAACCTCTGATTACACTGCCCGGCCTCAAACATCCTGGCCTCTTTGTAAATCTCTGTAGTCATCATTCCTATTGCCTCAGGCTATGATTGCTACTGTGCACCAAGCCTAGCCCGTTAATGCCTAAAAGTGCCACATGTTGACTGGGCCTCACCATTCTAGCCCAGCCCTATGCTAATTGTTGTGCTTCAGTGCTCTAGCCTATTGATGTGTATCATTTCTCTAGCCTAGCCCTATGCTAATTGTTGTGTTACATTGCTCTAGCCTAGCCCTATGCTAATTGTTGTGCTTCAGTGTTCTAGCCTATTGATGTGTATCTTTGTTCTAGCCTAGCCCTATGCTAATCGTTGTGTTACATTGCTCTAGCCTAGCCCTATGCTAATTGTTGTGCTTTAGTGCTCTAGCCTATTGATGTGTATCATTGTTCTAGCCTAGCCCTATGCTAATTGTTGTGTTACATTGCTCTAGCCTAGCCCAATGCTAATTGTTGTGCCTCAGTGCTCTAGCCTATTGATGTGTTTCATTGCTCCAGCTCTGCCCTATGCTAACTGATGTATTTCTGTGCTATAGCCTGGCCCTTTGTTCACCCCATATTGGTCATATACTGATTGGTGTGCCGTACTATACCAGTCTGGCTATATTGTGGGCTACCCTCTTGAATTAGTCCACGCCCCGGACCCCATACTTGACACTCATAGGTCCCATCATATATAAACTTTGATATGACATCACCTAGACCTAACCTGACCACCCGCCTTTTAAGTATGTTCACTACACTCACTGCCCTATCTACAATGGTAGTCACCTATGACACATCCCCACCAGTCGGGGAGCAGGTAAATAAGTCATAAACCGAACCTTGGTCCCAACGGTTACCAGAGCCTACCTCCTTAACCTATATAAGTCAGACCTGCCCAACCACCTTCCGTAACCTTAGGCTAGGATCCAGAATGCCTAAGCCACTACGAAATCGCCCTGTTCCAGGCTCCTCCAAGACTGAACATACACGTGTACTGCATGACTCTTCCAAAAGGAAACCTAGTTACACCCAGAAACCCTGTACTAAATTACTTGAAACGACACCCAACACTGATCACATTAGTGCTACCACAAAAGGATCACATCACCTCAAGGGAGTCCTCATCAACGCCAGATCCTTAATTGCCCATGCCTCTGAAATTGCAGACCTCATCACCTGCAACCAGCTCAACTTCCTAGCAGTGACAGAATCATGGCTGCACAAAACAGCTGGCCCAGCCCTAATGCTCGCCATTCCCCCTAACTTTACCATCTTCAGAAAAGACAGAGAAACCTCTAAAGGAGGTGGCATAGCCTTCATCTGTAGAGCTGACCTCACCATCAAAGAAGTAGATTATAAGCCTATGCCTTCAGCAGAACTACTCTCCCTCAAACTAGGTATCTCCGCATCACGTACTATCACGGTGCACTTGATCTACCGACCTCCTGGCCCTCTAAAATCCTTTGAAGAACACATAACTGCCCTCCTTAATACCAATGCCAAACCAGGGACACAAATTATCCTACTCTGGGATTTCAACCTAGGATATAATGACCCTAAAGACTCTAACGCCACAATCCTACCAAACACAATACTGGAAGCAGGTCTTACCATCCGGAATAACGGTTCCACACATGTCAAAGGTCGCATTCTGGACTGGGTGACAGACATTAACTGTACTGCTACCATAACGGCTGTTGAACCATGCGTCTGGACTGATCACCATCCGATCCTGCTGACCATTTCGGACTTACCCAAACTAAAAATAACTAAACCTCTGGCACCCCCTACCCTTACACGCTGCAAAAAAAAGCATAACAATGACTAATCTCATCCCTCTGATTCAACCTATCATCAACCACACTAATCTCATCTCTAACCCGAATGAATTGGTCAACTTGTATAACAATACTATCAACACAGTTATAGATGCTATTGCCCCACTAAAACTAGGTAAATTCAAACCTCTTGCCCATCTAAATACCTGGTTTACCCCAAACCTAAAATCCCTGTGTAAAGAAAAAGACAGGCAGAAGCCCACTGGAAAAAAAAAAAACTCCTCCCTTCATAATAAAAATATCCTCACTACCCTCAGCAACAATTACAAGAAACAAATCATACAGGCTAAAAAAGAGACCTTCAATGACAGAATCATAAAAGCAAACCCTAACACTAGGGAAATCTTCACTATCCTAAGAAAATTAGAAACACCCATCACACCTATTGACTCATGCACCAAAGATAAAATATGGTGCACCAACATCCATAACTCCTTATGCAATAAAATCACCCTGCTACAAAACAAAATCTCTGCCAAAAAATCCTCACTCCATAATATTGCACTCCCTACCCAAAAAGCCATCTTACAGGAACTTTCCGTCAACCAAATTAAACCTCATAAAAAATTCAATTTTAGAGCGATTTCCATCGTAGAAGACAAAAACATCATCACATCTCTCAAACCCTCTCGTTGTCTGGGCAACACACGTCCAGCCCCTATTATCAAAGAAGCTGCTCAAGAACTAGCCCCCTTCATCACCTCCTTTATCAACTCCTCCTTCAAATCCTGCACTGTGCCTACCAACCTCAAAGATGCATGGATACTACCCTTTCTAAAAAAAAACCTAAGCACGACCCCAATACCCCAACTAACTACAGATTTATAACGACAGTCCCGTTCCTCCTCAAAATCTTAGATAAAGCTGCCTATCTCCAGATCCAATCTTATCTGGAGATCAATAACCTACTAGGCACCAGACAATCTGGATTCAGACCGAGACATGGAACCGAGACAGCCCTCCTTGATCTTAAAAATCAACTAGATGAGCGTAAAGGCAAAGGAGATACATCTATTCTCCTACTCCTAGATCTATCAGCCGCATTCGACTTAGTAGATCATAAAGTACTGTGCAACCACCTCAAATCGGCTAACAACTTTTCCTCTAAGGCCACCGCATGGATAAACTCTTTCCTGGATAACAGAACTATAAGAGTCTTCTCACCCATCTCTGCTGCTGACCCAGTCCCCATCACCTTCGGGGTTCCCCAAGGCTCATTCGTCTCCCCTACTTTGTATGACATTTTTACAAAGCCCCTCTTTGATATTCTGGAGAAACGAGGTGTCTTGTATACTAATTATGCTGACAACACCCAGATCCTCATTCCAATCCATGAGACTACAACAAAGACACCATCCTCTTAAACACAATCTACCAAATCATCCAAACCTGGATGGCCACACACGGTTTATGTCTCAACAACGACAAAACTGAGCTCCTAATCATTGGTTCCACTAGCAAACTGAACAAACTCTCCCATCTGTACAAATCTTTTGATATTGACGGCATCAGAATTGATGTAGCCAAGGAAGTCAAAACGCTAGGCTTCTACTTAGACTCAACGCATAACCTTAATAAGCAGGTGAATGCCACAGATTCAGCAACTAATTACACCTGCAAGCTTATTCATGCCTACAAGCCATTTCTGTCTACGGACAATTGCATCACCATTGCACGAGCCATTATCCTGTCTAAATTAGATTACTGTAATGCACTCTATTTAGGCACCAGTCAACACAACACCCACAAACTTCAAATCTTGCAAAACAATGCCCTCAGAACAGCACTAGGCATCCCCAAAAATCAACATATCTCGGATCATAGAAGAACTTTGAACTGGCTGTCTATCAATGACTGTATCAAATTCAAAACCCTGAACATTACACATAACTGTCTCAACATTAAGGCACCAACATACCTCACTGAGAAATTTACTAGGCACACATCTGAACGCCCCATTAGGAAAGCCCAAGCCAACAGCATCAGAATCCCTAACTTCAACTTGAATAGAACAGGAGGTTCTAGCTTCGCAGGACTGGCGGCTAATCTGTGGAATTCCATTCCAGACCCACTTAGAGCCATTCCTACCTTTAACTTGTTCAAAACGAATGTCAAACTCTGGCTACAGACTAACGACTGCTGACACTTATCCTACAAACGACCCCTTCCCATCCTTGTCACCATTAACTGTATATATATACATATATACTAATACCTTGGATGTACAACTTGTAAGATAACTTGTAAGATATGTCTGAAACTGTAATGTAAGAAATATAAGATAACTGTAACTTAAGAAATGTTAGATAAGCAATGCAAGATACTCATATAACTGTAACATGCAACTGTAACATAAGAAATTGTAAGATATTTATGTAACTGTAACCTAAGCTGCCTCACTAGTGCCCAGTTGCCTGACGGCCCGGTGCACTCTATAAAGAAATAAACAATACAATACAATAAAGTGTATACATTTCAATATGTAAGATATGTAGCTCAATATACAGTATATGCATCTCAAAGTACAATGGATATATCTCAGGGTACAGTGTATATGTTTCAATATACAATGTATGCATCACAGTATACTGAATACATATCTTAGCATATAATGTATAGCTTTCAGAGTACAGTGTATATATTTCAATATATAATATATTCTTCTCAAAATACTGCATATACATCTCAGTATACAAAGTATGTACCCCAACGTGCAGTGCATATGCATGCATACTTCAGTATGGTTCCAACAGAAAGAAGACTTCTGGCGGCACTCAAGGACTCTGGACACAAGTATCCTGTGCAAAAAGTGTTTATTTCTAAGTACAACTGCAAAAGCAGGAGAGGGAAGTCTTCCACTGACAATGTGTTTCTCCCAACACAGGCTTCGTCCAAGTCCAACATCAATATGTCATAGGTGAATTTTGCTGTACATTAGACACCTCTCAGTGCACAATGAATGTATATCAGCTTCTAGTGTATCTATTTCAATATCATGCATGTATCTCAATATACAGTATATATCTCTCAGTATAGCATGTATGAATCTCAGTGTACACATATCTAATATTTGCATCTCAATATATGATATATACATCTCAATATGTACTGTATAAATTTCAGTATTCAGTATATACATTTATGAATCTTGTGTTATGTACCAAACCCATAACCTTTGCCTGAATGACGAGAAGACTGAAATTCTCATATTAGGTGCCCCCATTTACCTCAAAAAACGTAGCCCCAAGTACACCTCATTCAACATAGACGGTAACTTGATCTTAACGGCTAAAGAAAATAAAACACTAGACTTCCATCTCGATTCAGCCCTGAACCTTAGGAAACAAGTGAATGCCACAGCGACCGCCTATACTTGCAAACTTATTTATTCATGCAAAAACTACCTTTCCACCAACAGCCGCATGATTTTAGCACAAGCCCTAATCTTGTCCAAACTCGTTTATTGCAATGCACTCTATGCAGGATCAAACAAACAAGTGCTAAATAAACTCCAAACCTTGCAAAACAACGCTCTAGGAATGGCATTGTGCATTCCAAGAAAGGACCATATCTCTGAAATAAGAAAAAGCCACAAATGGCTTTCTATCCAGGACAAAATCTACTTCAAACGTGTCTCCATCTCTCACAAATGCTGCCCCCAAATACTTAACAGATAGAATTACTCCTAAAATTTCAGCTAGACCTACCAGATCAGCCAACTCATTCTGCATCGTCACCAAGCTTTAACTTAAAAAGAGCCGGAGACACCAGTTTCCCAGTACAAGAAGCACTAGCGTGGAATGCCCTTCCGCTCAACCAAATACCAAAAAATGGCTCCTCAACAAACACAACACTTGTCTTCAGGGAGGGAGCTTGTATATTAGGACCTACCTCACTGCCTGAGCTTGCAACCTAGGATCTACTATGTACATTGCACTAAATTCTAATTGTTCTCACGTGTATTCTGTACCATGTTCTAATGCAATGCTTGCATGTATTCTAAGATGTCTTGCATAGCGCCCTGATACCCTAGGGTGTGGCGTGCTATACAAATAATAAACAAACAAACGGCCCCCCATTGGGCGCTCCACTCTTAGAAGCAAAAAAGGATGTCACAGCTATATGCAAATACAAATTAATTGTGCTGTGTTAAAACAGCTAATACAAATTAAAACGCAAGAGAAAAATAGAGGTTGTAGGGGAAGGTATTCTTATATGAAGCAGCTAAGGTAAAAGGTGTCATACAACAAATCAATTTAAACACCTGGAGGTGAATGCGAACTATCATTTTGCTTACCTCTAAATTAGAAATTGTGGTATTCATAGGAGGGGGATCCCGTTTACAGTTTAAGGCACATGACCCTCAAAGGCATGTGTATAAAAGTGCGGGGATATCCATAGCTGTGAAGAAAAGACATGCTGATGAAAAGTGTAGCGTGGCTAATCCTTCATTTAAATATGTTACTTGCCGCGTGAGGAGAGGAATGCAAGTCTTACCCGCCCATCACAACGATCCCCCCTAAAAAAGGTGTTCTATTCGAATGGAGTCTTATTGCGAAGAAAACCAGTTCTCCATTTAAATGTATCGGAGTTGGACAGGTTTCCAAGTCACCTGACATGAGGAAGATGACTTTAAAGAGAAGTCCTACCTCCATGACCATCACTGAAAGGTATGAAGGGAAATGGTATTACCCGAATTGTTTGTTTACAATTGTTCGAATGACACAATTGTTCGAATAATAGGGGTCCTAATTGACCTTCTGCACAATTGACAGTATGGTCATTTTAATATAAATTATGGGTTGGGTTGGTGTAATAATAATATAAGGGGATTGGGAGGGGGGTTGGGGTGGGGGTTGGATTGGGTGAGGGGCTGCGGGGGGGTTCCCCCCACATATATATCCTAATTGACCGTTTAAATTCGGTCAATTGTGCAGAAGGTCAATTATTATTCGAACAATTGACATTCGAACAATTCGTATACAACCAAGGGAAATGGACAAGTGATAACTATTACTAAACAGAGTGTGTAAGCTACTCTACAAAAAGAAGAGGAATGGGGAGAAATTCCACACGTCGTTCTAGGATATGAGTCTGGTAACGTCATTTCATGCTATTCCAGTTAAATTAACTTTCCCTGTAATTAACTCCTGTGTGCATAAGTTCCTCAAATCTATTTACAAATCTATTTGTAATAGGTCTAATGCTAGTTTTGCAAGAACCATTCCACAGTGAACATACTTCTTGATGTCACCGTGTACATACCCTTATTCCAAACTTCCCAAACCAAAATAGATGTCACAATCAGTAACCATGAGACCTGAGTGTCTACTTACCGCAAAATGCATGTATATGTCATACCCAAAAATATATTATTGTTATACATTTTGTGTGACCCTGTATACAATGAGTAATTACAGAGCTAATGACATCGAGATTATCATGAGTATGGATACCAGAGTACAATGCATATAACTACATAATGAAGTTTAAGAAACCACATTAAAACAAAGTACATCCAGTGAAGGAAGCAAATATTTGTACAGAAAACTGTTGACAGCTCTTAGCTGGTATAGCGACAAGGCTCACGTAAATCACATGTTCATTAATAAGAACCTGTTATTACACGGAATGCGGCAAGGGTTTACCAGTACCGGTAAGGGCACCGGTACCGGTAAACCCTTACCGCCTTACTATGAGGTCCCTTTGCGGGACCCGACCTCAACGGCTGGTGTTACCAGCCGTTAAGGAACGGGCCCGCAAAGGGACCTTGGTGCTAATTACGGTACCGCAATTTGCGGTACCATAATTAGTTCCTTCCCCATTCCCATTGAGCCCTATGGGGGCAAATGGGGAATGGAGAAGTACCTTGGTGAATGGGGAATTACCACCCCCGCTCACCTTGGAGTAGGGCGGTAATTCCGCCATCCACCAAGGCGGACACGTTAAAATACAGTGGCCCTCATTACGACCCTTGCGGAGGACCATGGTGCAATTTGCACCATGGTCCATGGCGCTAAGCTGCCAACTCCGCCATGGGGGTTGGCGGACTTACCGCCCCATTCCGACCTTGGCGGGGCGGTAAGTCCCCAATCCCCATTTACCCTTCCCCATTCCCATTTTTGCCCCATAGGGTATAATGGGAGTGGGGAAGGCGTTAATTACGCCACCGTAAATTACGGTGGCGTAATTAACAACAAGTCCCGTAGCGCCATGGATTTTTCCGCCTGCAAAAAGCAGGCGTAAAAATCACCATGGCGCTACGGGAACTCGTAATCTGGCGGAAAGGTACGCCATGCTTTACGCTGGCGTAAACCCCTTTCCACCAGGGTCGTAATGAGGGCCAGTGTAATGAGGCCCTATGTCTTCACTTAAGCCTGTTGGATGATACATGTTTGGATTCAGTATGGCCACCTGAGTGCATTGTGGTCAATATAGTGCAATCAAGCCTATAGTGACATCAATTAATGGTTGACGAATGATTGTAGCAGGTTTTTTGTTCTGATGCAGCTATGGTATTCTATCACACATATCTTGACCCTACGCAAGGTCATCCCATAGTGTACTTTGTTGTTTGTTGCAGGATAGGAATTTGGGCACAAGAAGATGCAGCAGCCTCTGGCAAAGGGGGTTCCCCATCTGTTTTGAAGCGAGTTCTCACACGCATGAGCAGCTTGCAGAACATTGAAGACACTGAATACAACAACAGACATTGCTGTCCAAACTGGTATATCTGTCTTGCAATTTACGGAAATAGTTTTTTTAAGGTGAGTATTGTGACTAATGAAAACAATGGAGTGCAACTCCCATTATTCATTTCAAAAGGGTTTCTTGCTGAATCACTATAAGACATGTTTTAAATTTAAAAGTGTGTGCATTGTTATTTTCCCATAATTCTCTTTGCTTTTATGCACATCGCCATGATTGGGTTCTATAGCAAATTGCTATGATTGGGTTCTATGAATAAATACTGTCAGGGTAATTCATAGAATTTCGCACAAAAGTGGTGCACGTGGCTGGCGCACAGTGTCCCGTGCGATACATTTCATCGCACAGCATATTCATGGATTTTAGCCTCCAAAACCATCCGTGGCGCAGAGTGGCGCAGCGACCCTGCAGCAGCGCCAGTTACGCTCCCAAGAACACCCTCGCGCAAGGAAAAGCGATCAAAATCCCCAATTCATCACAAATGTCTGCGCTAACCCTGGACCAGTTCACAGGGCTGCCAAACAGCAAACGCCAAGCGGGAAACGTGTATTTCAGGGGTTCGCGGGAAGTTTCACACGCGATTGTCCTGGGTACGTGTATATCAGGGGTGCGCATGAAGTAACACACGCGATTCCATCAGGGCACGTGTATTTCAGGGGTGCGCGGGAAGTTCCACACGCGATTGTCCTGGGTACGTGTGTTCCAGGGATGCGCGGGAATTTTCACACGCGAATCCAGCAGGGTACGTGTATTTCAGGGGTGCGCGGGAATTTCCACACGCGTTTGTCCTGGGTACGTGTATTCCAGGGGTGCGCGGGAAGTATCACACGCAAATTCAGCAGGGTACGTGTATTTCAGAGGTGCGCAGGAAGTGTCACACGCGATTACATCAGGGCACGTGTATTTCAGGGGTGCGCGTGAAGTTTCACACGCAAATTCAGCAGGGTACGTGTCTTTCAGGGGTGCGCGGGAAGGTCCACACGTGATCGTCCTGGGTACGTGTATTCCAGGGGTGCGCGGGAAGTATCACACGCAAATCCAGCAGGGTGCGTGTATTTCATGGGTGCGCGGGGAGCACTACACGTGAACTGGCCGTGTGGGTCCTCCCAGGTGTTCCCTCTACACCCTCCACGGCCCCTGCAGGCAGCCCACACCACAGGGGACTACCCTGCACCCCTGCTCATGTCCCGCAGGCAGCCCATTCACCATGGGCATGCCCCCCATCCCAGCCACATGTCACCTTGCACTACTGATCAACAACGTATGTCTCCCAGCACCCTCACCCCCCAGCACTGTGGGGCACCTGCCAGCAGGCCCCCACTCATGTCCAACTCATTTCCCTCTGCACCCCCACGCCCAGCATCCAGGGGAACCCTCCACAGGCCCCCACTCATGTCTCCCAGCACCCCCACCCCCAGCAGTGCAGGGGCACCCTCCACCAGGCCCCCACTCATGTCCCTCTGCACCCCCACCCCTCAGCATCCAGGGGCACCCTCCACAAGGACCCCACTCATGTCCCCCAGCCACCACGTCATCAGAATCTAGATCCCTGGCCATTATGGGCTGCCTCGACATGCCAAACACCCACCCAAGTATTGCATCCACCCACTTAGAAATGCCAATTACATGATACAACCCCAATGGCAAGTATGTAAATGAACACATGTCCCCCACATACACACAATGGGTGTCAGTGAATGTCAAAACACATATCATGACATGCATGAAACCAATGAGATGCTACTACACATTGAAGTTTGATGAAGAAAATGTATTAAAAGCAACATAAATGGAATCAAAAATAAACAAAAGACAATGGGAATTAAAAACAAAAAGCAGCATGTCCGTAAATTAATGTTAAACCACAAATCATAATCCAAAGGAAAGGTGTCCAAAGTCACACTTCAAAAAAGTAAATCCAAAGGAAAATCAAAACCGAAAACCATTGCTCCATGGGTAAATTCAAAATGAAAAAAATAAAATCTAACAATCAACTATATACAGCTTAACCAACCCAGGGTCCATGATCCCAACAGAAGAAATGAAACCTATCTACTAATACTACCTAATTTAAAAAATATATACAAAAATGTGGTCCATTGTCCAAAAGGTCCAAAAAAAACAGAAAAACCAAAGGAAACCTAACACTAACTACATAACTATTTACAAGGGCAGCGGGCTAGTCCGATGGCTCACTTCGGGATGTTCCGGGCCAGGGCATCATCGAACTCCTGCTCAATGTCCCGGAGGCGGTCCTCCTCCATGGCCCCGATGGTCCGCAGGGCCGACGACATGTTCTCCTCCAACTCCCTGCGGATTGCCTCGAGGCACTCGGCCCGCCTCAGGGCCCACCGCATGGAGTTCTCCGCCCTGACCATCGTGAGCCGTGCCTCTTCCGCCCGCTGCTGCTCCGCATCTATGGCGTGGCCCAACCGCTGCCACACGGAAGACACTTCCCGTCCTGGGTCCTCCTGCCCTCCGGCCGATGCCTGCCCCTCCGATGTCGAAGGCCCCGAGCCATCATGGCTCCCACCTAGTTGCTGCTGCTGCTGTGCCTGTGCCGTGCCCTGGCTCCTGCTGCCTGCACATCCTCTACCGGCCGGGGTGCAGTCGTTGATGTGGCCACCCCTGCTGGACGTCCGACTCCCGACTGTGGCAGGGATGTGTCCTCCACCAGCCTGGCCGCACCGTCAGAGGCAGCTCCACAGGGCACCCAGGTGACAAATGGGTGGAAAGATGGCACGGAGGACGACTGGCGCATAGGGTGTTCAGTTGAGGAGGCCTGGGTGATCTGTCCCAGTAGGCCGACGCGGTCAACGAGCCATTCGAGATGACGTGCAGTCTCCTCATGAAAAGACTGCAGGTCACCTCGCATGGCCCGTTGACGCAATGGCACACCAGTCAGGACAGGCTCAACCCGCTTCTGGATAGCCACGTCCGCGGGCAGAGGAAGGCCAGTTGTCGTAAGCTCATCCCCTGCCTGAAAACGGGTCTGGACGTAGGCATCCCTGCTGGTGCAAGATGATGCAGTGACAGGATCAGGGACAGGATTGCATACAGGCACCTCCGCGGCGGCCTGTGCTGCCTCCTGTCCCTGGTCCTGCACTGCACCACTAGCACCAGTGAAATCCCCACCTCCAGACCCCGTCTGTGTCGCTTGCACGGCCTCCTCCTCCAACAAACCCCCCACCAACCTGGATGACTCTGTGCCATCTTCCCCCGTTGGGCCCTGTGGGGTCCCAGCTGCCCCTTCTGCTGCCGAGGAGTCCAACTCCGACCTCCGCCTCTTGGACCTCCTCCGGGCAGATGCGGCCGGGGACGCAGCACCGGACTCCTCACTCCCCGACGAGATGACAACCTGGGAGGGCAGCCGGGCCTTGCGTCTCCGGCTGGCGGTGCGATCCCCGCCGCTGTGCTCCACAGCACCTTCTCCGCCCTCTTCATCAGTTGACGCTGCAGATAGGGAAAAATAAAACACAGGCATCAGGGCACTGTACAATGGACACATACACACATGACAGTTATACATGAGTGGCATTGGCAAACCTCAGACATGGCATCACAATCGCCAACACACATGTCATTTCAACTCGCACACATGAGCCATACCACAGCCATATCGCAACAGCCAGCACCATCCATACACATACAACTGCATGAGCAGGCAAAGGTGACCCAGACATCACATGCAACGCAGGGAGTCCACTACACATGCACACACACCACCACACTTACATGCATGTGTACACCTTTTGCCAACTGTCGCAGTGTTCAGAATGGCATCCATGTCACATCTGCCAATCAGGCTTCCACATGCCACTGTCACATGCATCTATGCTGCATCACTGTTGCACCCTTGTCAAATACACACACATGCACACGTACACACTGCTGATACATGCAGCTGAAACCAACATCCATGTGTGACATCACGAACATGCCTACTTACATACACATTCATCCACACATGTGTGCCCACACAACTGCATTTGGCATGCAAGCCTACACACACAAGCACCATCCATGTTCCACACATGAAAGCCCTCGCATGTGTTAGCCTCACGGCCCTGTACACCCCACCCCATACTTGGCCCCATAAAAACACATGTGCAACCTGCACACTACTGGCACATCACCACACACACAGCTTACAATGATGATGCATGTACACTTACCGCTCGACTCCAGACGGGTCTGCCTCTCAAGGACCTGGACGTGGAGCGCTGGGGATATGCGTTCCAGGACCCTCATCTGATCGTCCAACAAGTGGCCCCGGCACCCCTTAGCATCCGCTGCCTTCAAGAGGCGCCGGGCCTTGTTGAGGGTCCTGGACCTGAAGTCCTCCCAGCGCTTCTTGACATGATGGAAAAGTCGGACTGCCACCCCCTCCGCGTTGATGGCAGACACGATGTCCGTCCAGATCCGAGTCCATCCTTCCTTGTCGGCACGCAAACTTCCGAAGAGGGCATCATACTGCCCCAGGACTTGCTCCACCAGGATACCAACTTCGGTGGCAGTGAAGCTGGTGCCCCTCTGCCTCTCTGGCCGGGGGTTGCCAGTGGTGCCAGATGTTGCAGTGCCCGACATGACAGGAGTGCGTGGGCAACTGGGTCCTGGGGCTGGTCTGTGGAGCGATGGAATCCCAGTCGGGAGTCTTCGGTTCCAGCAGGGGTGGTCACAGCAACAGCACCCCTGGCTGATGTGCAGGCAGAAAATGGCAGGGCACGTGGGCAGTAGGCAATCAGGCAGCAGCAGATGGCAGGTGGGAGCATGCTCGGGGCTCTGAGGGGCAGTAATTTGGCCTTCTGGGCAGGAGCGTGGTCTTCCGTGTGCTTACGCGTGGCAAGCTTGATAAGGAGTGATTTGGCATGTGAAAATCAAGCACGTCTGCGTGTAATTCGAGGAAAGGGCCTTAGCGCGTAAGCGCGTCAGCACACGTACGCGAATTAATTGGCCCAAAGGCCACCAGCGCGTATGCGCGTCTGTGACGTGTGTGCGGGCCTTTCCCTGTACACGGGTGCATGTTACACGTCCAATGACTGCACGTCAGAGTGTCAGCTCGTGTAATTGGAGGATGTGGCCTTAGCGCGTACACGCGGAAATGACGCTGAATGTGTGGGCTTGTTTAAAAGGTATGTGTAGAATGCCATTTCCTTGTACATGCTTTTCGTGGAGAGCGAGTGGGTGAAATCTGTACTTCTTGTCGGTTCACACGCGATTTACTTCACGGCGTTCCAAGTTCGTACTCCCTGTTACCTCTGACAGCTTTTTCTCTTTTTGTCTTTTTTCTGGGCCTGTTTCCCCATACAGCGTTCACTTCTCCTGTTGTCCTGTCTCCTCAGACAGCGTAAATTCTTCTTTTGGCGGGGGTGTTGCCAACGCGCACACGCGCGTATTTTTCACACGGTTTTTCCTGGCAGACGGTGAGTCGCGCACGTATTTAACATCTGTGTTTGCCCCGTGTGTTGCCTACCTCTTCAGAGGTCAGTCTAGGCTGCGTGTGACACGCATATGTTATTTTTTGTGTTTCTGGGTGTCACAGCGTAGTGCAGGTTTATTTTTCCACGCACGTGGTCTAGGAGGGGTTGCGTGCACATTATCTCCCTTTTTTGGGGTGCCTGTGCATTGCGTGACCCGTCATCTTCCCCCAGGGGTCACATACAGCCTTGCTAGAGCACTAGGGTACGAATTCCATCTAGTACCCTACCCCTTTGACCCCCAATTGCCCAGGACAATAGTTTACTGCAACTCCCATATGCACAACAACATCAGTGCCATGGTTGGGAGGCGAGCACGCGGTAAGGGTGGCAAAGGTGGCCGAGCCACAAGAGGTGGCCGTGGTGGATACAGTAGGGGACGTGGCCGGGACTTGCAGGGTGCCCCTAGCCAGGCCCCAAGCCCTGTCAGGGACACCCATGCCTCCCCCCCACTGGTTGAGGGTAACTTGGCTGACACCATCCCTGCTCAGCCCTTGTTGGACCAGCCCATTGTGGCACCAGACCTGGCACAGGGTGACTCCATGGCTAACTTCCAGGTCAGCAGGTCTAGGCCATGTGTGGCGGTGCACGTTGGTGTCACCAGGCCACGTGGATCAGGGGCAGCTATGTCATCTGCTGCCCCGAGTAGGCAGGGTGGGGAGGCTGCAGCGGCAGCTGCGGCTCCATCCACCCCAGCTCCGAGTCTCCCAGCCAGGACAGTGTCGGTCCCAGTCCATCCTGCTGGCGTTCCCCCTGACTACATCAGACTTCAACTAATGCCTGCACCAAGTCCCATGGTGAGTGTTCATTCCCACGCTCCTAGTCCACAGTCCACCGGGGCTCCTGCCCCTAGTGTCCAGAGCGGCATAGGACACTCAGGATCCCCACCACCTTCCAAGCGGAAGAGGAAGAGTGCTCGTCCAGTACAGGCTGATGCTCCAGACATGGCTACACAGTCCGGCCCACCAAGGAAGCCCAGCTTCAATCAGGCCGAACTTGATGCACTTATTGAGTGTGTGTCCGCACATGACACCGAAATGGTGATTATTGCAGGATGCAAGACCACACCTGCACAACGTCAGGCACACTGGCAGACCATTGCGGATCTCATAAGTGCCCTTGGATTTGTGAGGCGCACAGCTAATGATTGCTACAAGCGCTGGAATGACCTGAAGCGCAGTTCAAAGAAAAAGCTGGCCTCAAGTCATGCCGCAACTCTAGTGACTGGAGGTGGGTCTCCAGCAGAGGACATAGAACTCACTCCACATGAGTATGTTGCTGGGACCTACGTCACGGAGGAACAGATCCAAGGCGTGGGAGACCTGCCAGATTACGAGGCATTGTCCGGTGAGTGCACATGCATGTGTGTGTCATCCATGTGCATGGTGTGTGTGTGTGAGGGCTTCTGATTGAGTGCCAGGTGAGGGTGTGTGTGCCTGAGTGGTTTGGGTCACCCATGTGCTTCATCCAATACATTCTGCACACCAGGATTTGGGTATTGCAGTATCCCTTCTGGCAACAGTAGACATTCAGCCCAATCTCACGCCAGTTGCCCTTGAAGTGTCATCTTGCCACAACATAGTTGCGTATTATTCTGTGTTCATTCAGGCTGATTGTCTGCATTCCACCACTTTCACTACGCATTTCTCAGTCCTATTGTCACATGTGTGACATGCCTATGGTACATGCCATCTGTGTGATGGCATGTGTCATGTATGTGTATTGGACATGCCAATCACAGGCCAATGTGTGATGGCACTGCTAGCCAGCATGCAGCAAATGTGTTGGTCTTCCATCTTGGTGTCATCAATGTGTGCCATTTGCCTCCCCTTCATACGCAGTGACAGTGCATGCATGGGAGGGTTATAGTCATATGGGACATGTGTCAATGAAGTACTGTTTCTGTTGCTTCTCAGCCCTAATTGTGTGCCATGGTGCTAATGCCTGTTCCCATTTCTTTTCTTTCATGTCTTTGCAGGGGATGACGCACTTGATACTGCTGGGGTTGTGGAGATGGTGCAGACCCAGAAGGGGTCTCAGGCCCGACCGGGCACCAGTGAGGGACGTGGTGTGGTGGTGGGTGAGAACCCACACTTGCTGCAGACCATCATCTCAAGGGGTGTCTCTGGGTGCACCTCCCCCGAGCTCTATTCAGGTGTCGATTCGGATGATGAGACCTATGTGCCGTCGCAGGTAAGAGTTTCTGGGAGGGATTCTGTACTGTCCAACCCACCTGCACCAGGGGTAGAACACTTAATGGGGATGTCACTGTTGGTAGGTCCACCTTTGGTGGTTACGGATGCAGGGTCACACTCCGCAACATCTGATCCTGTTCCTGGGCCAGAAGATCAGAGGGGGAATGCAGTCCTGCAGCCTCAGGCAGTTCCAGCACAGCAAGGCGCAGTTCGCCTTGCCCCAGACAGGTGTGGTGCCCGCGGACGCGGTGGCTGTACGCCACCTGGCAATACCGCATGGGAGCATTCCATATACGGTATGGCAAACCAACAGGCAGCATCATCTGAGATGATGGCTCAGGCCATGGATAGGGTGGCCACTTCCATTGTCCCACAAGAAAGGCTGATTGAACAACTACAGCAAGCAACAGACTCCATTTGCCAGTCACACAGGGAGGAGATGCTGGCGTCCAACAGGGACAGGCAGGCGGCACTGGAGACTCTGCGGGAAGCCATTTCTATTGAGTCCCAGGGCCACAGAGAAGCCCTGAGGGTGGAACTCCGTCAGCTCAGGGTAACTCTTGTTGAGCTTGAGGCTTCAACTAACACAAGGACAGAACAGCAGCTGGAGCGGCTCACACGTACGCTCTCAGCTGAGATGCAGGCAACTAGGGTGGAGGTCTGGGCATCCCGTGAGTTGTTGCATGGGGACCTCTGCATGATTATCCTCCAGAACCAGACCTTCCACACCTGCATGCTTGCTGCCATGGAGGACCAGACTAGGGCTTTGCGTGGGCTGCCTCCCATAGTGCCACCACCTCCTGATGCAGCTGCAGAGGGTGGGGAGAGCGACAGCAGCAAATCTCTCACAATCGGGTAGCCGTGCAGGCCATGACCAAAGGAGGTGTTTTTTTTTCGCAAGATCCACACAGGTGGGTTTTGGTGTGCACCCTGTCCTCGGACCTCCTGGGTGGCCTCCCCCACACCCCGTGGCCCATTCATGGCCATTTTTGATTTTTGATTTTTGATTTTTGATTTTTGAATTTTGATTTTTGGGACAGTGTGTTGCCTTGTGTGGCTCCCGTGGGCATACGCTGTATTGTGGCTGGGCACATGCAGGCTTGTCCTGAATTTGGGTCAGATGCTTGGATTTGTGTGACACACACCCCTCCTGCTTCCCGTTTCCATGGGCTTGCAAAGGGTGTGCCCAAGTGACATTGACTTACACAGTGACGTTGGACTCCCATTTGATGTGTGGGCAGTCTGTAGTCAATACTGTGTATACATTCCTAGTGCATATTGTTGTTGTATTGTACACTGCATGGTGTATTGATATGTGCCTCTGCATCCATCTCATCCTCCTAATTTGCAGGTCCATTTCTCATGTCTTCACAAGGCGGTCTACTTTGGAAATGGAGTCCATGTTGTAAGCAGTGCACCTACACTTTTGCGTGGCGCTAACACTGTACAGTTGGAAGTGTTCGAAGTGCTGGCATTATCAGGTAGTGAGGCTACCAATTTTTTAAGCCCGTACTGTTATGTTTATGGTAGGTTGGAGGTTGTGTAGGTGATTAGTATTATTGCTAAATATTTGGTAATGTGTGCTGTTGGTCCTGCATTACTGTGAGCATTTCATGTGTGGCCAGTTTCCATTATGGACACTGTAGTTTGTGACACTTGTGTCATGTTGTGGGGATTCATTTGTTTGCCCTCACATAGCATGACATGCCATGGTGTGTTGTGTGGCGGTGCCGGGGAGGGGTTGGGTGACATAGCACTGTTCTCATGTTGTATTTTGCAAGTGGGTATTCATTTTTGCTGCATAGAAGTGTGTCTTTTGATGACACTGCATTGGTGGTGTTTGTGTAGGTAGGGATGCACACATTGTGACACTTCCAGATGAGCAATCTCAGGCTGCTATGGTTCTGACAGTTGACTGTCCCTTAATTCATCATAATTGTCAGATTTAGTCATCATTGATTGTCAGATGGTATGTGCCAGGGCTGTGTGCACTCCACAGGGGTGTGATTTCTATGTGAAGTAATTAGCCACCAGCTGCGTACGGGCTGCCTCACCCCGTGCCCTTTCCCCTCCCATGCGCAGCGGGCGTGCATGTGGTTGGGGATGTGGGGGCACCACCATGTCCACAGCCAGGCCCCGGCGTGTTGCAACATTGTGCAGGACACATGCTGCCACTATGATCCTGCACACTATTGGGGGAGCGTATAACAGCTGCCCGCCAGAACAGTCAAGGGAGCGAAAGCGTGACTTGAGCATTCCGAATGTGCGCTCCACTATGCCCCAGGTTGCAATATTTGTTGTGTTGTATCTTACCTCGGGAGGCGTGATGGGGTTCCGAATTGGCGTCATCATGTGGGTGCTCAGAGGGTAGGCACTGTCCCCTGGCGAGGTGGTGATGGGGATCATTAGTGGGGTAGTGACATTACTCGGTATCTGTCATGCATGCGTGTGCTGTGGCATTTATACTCACCAAGCAGCCATGCATCGCCATGCCGCCCAGCTTCCATGTCCCGGTTTAGGGTTGACATCCTGTAAATGAAGCTGTCGTGGTAGGACCCTGGATAGTTGGCATATACTGAGGTGATGATTCCCTTGGCATCACATACTACCTGGACGTTGATGAAATGCCAGTGCTTGCGGTTTCTATAGATGTGCTCAGATGCCCTGGGGGGACGTAGAGCCACATGGGTGCAATCAATGGCACCTAGCACTTTGGGGAATTGTGCCACCCTGTAGAAATCCTGGCTGACAGCCTGCCTTTCTGCAGGTGTTCTGGGCAGGTATATGTGCCTGCGGACTGATGGGCGTGCAGTGATGATGGCCAACACCTGGTGTAGGCATCGTGACTGCGTGGCCTGTGACACCCCCCCATTATGGCACTTGTCCGCTGAAATGATCCGGGAGCCAAGAAGTGCAGTACATTGAGGACCTTCTCCAGGGGGCTGAGTGCTTGGGAGCACAGGGTGGGTGATGTGAGGTCATCCTCCCACTCACTGACCAGGTCGAGTATTATTTGTGGTGGAAATCTGTAACTCCCATACACCTGGTCATCAGGCATATCAAATAGGCTGGTTCTGGGTGTGAAGATTCTGGCCCTGACTATCCTTCTCCTCCTCCTGCGGTATCCCACGGCCACTGCTGCTAGGAACGGTATATTCATCCTGGCGTCTGAGCTTGTTTGTTGTTTGCTCACTCTTTTATGCTGCGCGAGACGTGCTTCATGCTGGTGTACGTGTTTCCGGATTGGACCTTTTTTTTTGGCGCGTTGTAGGCGACCGTGTAAATCTTCCTGCCCACCCCAGGAATACACGTAACACGCTCTCCCAGGCCCAGTCGCGAGTAAATATTCCCACCCATCCCTGGAATACACGTACCCCACTCGCACAGGCCCAGTCACGTGTGGAACTTCACGCGTGCACCGAAATACACATACCCTGCAAATTTGCGTGTAAAACTTCCTGCGCACCCCAAAATACATGTACCCAGGGCAATCGTGTGTGGAACTTCCCACGAACCCCGGAATACACGTACCCTGCTGATATCGCGTGTGGAAGTTCATGCGGACCCATAATACACGTACTCTGATGAAATCGCGTGTAAGACTACCCGCGCACCCCTGAAATACATGTACCCAGGCAAATCGCACTGCTGGGGGGTGGGAGACATGAGTGGGGGCCTGGTGGAGGGTGCCCCACAGTGCTGGGGGTGGGGGTGCAGGGAGACAGGAGTGGGGGCCTGGTGGAGGGTGCCCTACAGTGCTGTTAGTGGGGGTGCAGGGGGACATGAGTTGGGCATGAGTGGGGGCCTGGTGGAGGGTGCCCCACAGTGCTGGGGGGTGGGGGTGCAGGGGCACATGAGTTGGACATGAGTGGGGGCCTGGTGGAGGGTGCCCCTGGATGCAGGGGGGTGGGGGTGCAGGGGGACAGGAGTGGGGGCCTGGTGGAGGGTGTCCCACAGTGCTGGGGGGTGGGGGTGCAGGGGGACAGGAGTGGGGGTCTGGTGGAGGGTGCCCCTGGATGCAGGGGGGTGGGGGTGCAGTGGGACATGAGTGGGGGCCTGGTGGAGGGTGCCCTACAGTGCTGGGGGATGGGGGTGCAGGGTGACAGGAGTGGGGGCCTGGTGGAGGGTGCCCCTGGATGCAGGAGGGTGGGGGTGCAGGGGGACATGAGTTGGACATGAGTGGGGGCCTGGTGGAGAGTGCCCAACAGTGCTGGGGGGTGGGGGTGCAGGGAGACAGGAGTGGGGGTCTGGTGGAGGGTGCCCCTGGATGCAGGGGGTGGGGGTGCAGGGGGACATGAGTGGGGGCCTGGTGGAGGGTGCCCCTGGATGCAGGGGGGTGGGGGTGCAGGGGGACAGGAGTGGGGGCCTGGTGGAGGGTGCCCTACAGTGCTGGGGTGTGGGGGTGCAGGGAGACATGAGTGGGGGCCTGGTGGAGGGTGCCCCACAGTGCTGGGGGGTGGGGGTGCAGGGGGACATGAGTTGGACATGAGTGGGGGCCTGGTGGAGGGTGCCCGACAGTGCTGGGGGGTGGGGGTGTAGGGAGACAGGAGTGGGGGCCTGGTGGAGGGTGCCCCTGGATGCAGGGGGTGGGGGTGCAGGGAGAGAGGAGTGCGGGCCTGGTGGAGGGTGCCCCACAGTGCTGGGGGGTGGGAGTGCTGGGAGACATGAGTGGGGGCATGGTGGAGGGTGCCCCTGGATGCTGGCGGGTGGGGGTGCAGGGGGACATGAGTCGGGCCTGGTGGAGGGTGCCCCTGGATGCTGGGGGGTGGGGGTGCTGGGAGACATGCGTTGGTGGGCAGTAGTGCAAGGTGACATGTGGGTTGGCTGGGGGGCATGGCCATGGTGGATGGGCTGCCTGCGGGACATGTGCAGGGGTGCAGGGTAGTCCCCTGTGGTGTGGGCCGCCTGCAGTGGCCGTGGAGGGTCTAGAGGGAACAGCTGGGAGGACCCACACGGCCAATTCACGTGTGGGACTCCCCGGCACCCCCGAAATACACGTAGGCTGCTGGATTCGCGTGTGGAATTTCCCGCGCACCCGGAGTACACGTACCCTGCTGAAATTGCGTGTGGAACTTCACGCACACACCGAAATACACTTACCCTGCAAATTTGCGTGTGGAACTTCCCGCGCACCCCGGAATACACGTGCCCAGGCCAATCGTGTGTGGAACTTCCCACGCACCCCATAATACACGCACACGCTATTTTTCACACAGCGGGTGTCCGTGTTTGTCGGTACCCCTTTGCACCTCAGTTGTCCTAGAGGGCCACAGTATGGATCATTCATCATAGCTGTATATGGGTGCTTTTTGTTAGCGCACATTTTGGCGCACATTTATTTCAGGCGCAGGGACGCTACCGCCTGCTTTCTTGTGGCGTACTTGTTTGGCCCTGTGCACGTCTTTGACCATGCGCTGGTTTGCCCTATTCGATTCCATGAATACGAGTTGTAGGCGAGTGTGTGGGCGTTCCGCGCACTTGCCTCCTGTACTTCCCCCGTGACGCCCATATTTTCCCCATTCCGAGTGTTACGCCCTGTGCTCCGCCTACTTTTGTAATGTGCGCCGCGCTATGTGCCATTTCGCAGCGGCCGTGGCGCACACCATTGGATGACCTGTGCGCCGCTGTGCGCCGCGCACTTTTTCAGCGCACATCCAATATTTTTCTCGCGCACGGATTTCCATGAATCGATGTGCGCTGGTTTCCCTGCGATTTTCGCAGTTGGACTGCGATTTTCGCACTTTTACTGCGAATCGCACGTTTTGGCACCTCTGCGCTGGAATTTTCGCCGCACATTAATTCCATGAATCGGCCTGTGTGTTGGGGGACCTGGCCTGGGGACAAGTCCCACCCCTCCAAGGAAGAGAGGGTTCCACCAGTATATTTTTTCGATTTCCAGCACTGATCATGTGGGCCTTGTTTCTAGTATTGCAATTATCAATGTTCTCCTGCACCCATGGCTGGTTCAGTACTAAGTCAAATTGTTTGCCTCACTTGGTAAATATGCACAGAGAGCTATTAACACAAGGGTATACGTGCCAATCTCAACAATGTGTCACTGGTTCCGTTATCATTCTAAAAGTCCCAAAAATGCGACAGAGGTACACTCACTGCGGAATCTCTATAGGGTAACTGTCCTTAGCCTGCAGAGGAAAGCTAAAGGGAACAACTTAGTGGGAGGGAAAAGCAGGATAAAGGAGAGGAAGAAAGGCAAGCAATTGGAGAAATACAAAGGGGGTTGTGGGAGACGGTATGCGATTGTGGCAGAATGGCTTTGTGTGTATGATTAGCAGCGGATCAGATGGTTGACTGATCAAAATAAAGAAATTAGAATGTATGATGGCTCTGAGGTGTGCATGGGCTACACTTTGAAGTATGGAAGCTGTATTGCAAGTTAATGTTTGTAGGCGTTCCCTACCAATCCCCTGTTGAGTTAACCTGGGACTGCTGAGCCAAATGCCAGAAGTGACAGAGCCAAAAGTCTGCTGTCTAGAAGAGAGCACAAGGAGACACAAAAGAGAAATGGGAGATGGAAACATGCTGAGAAGCTGGCATATTAAGAGCATACTTGCATGGCCACCCAGTAAAGGGTGGATTCACTATATAGCATTATGGGTGTAGTGATGTGAAGTGCATTGGTGGAACTATTGTAATGAGGTGTTGAGAACCTAGCTAAATGAATTGAGAAGTATTCTATAACCTTTATTATGACAGGGTTTGGAGGTAAGGAAGCGATAATTCAAGCGATAGTTCAACCGTAATTTCCTAGAATAGGGTACATATACCTGAAAGCCTGCAGTGCATTGCCTTTTCTTCAGTAAGTGCAAGACTATCAGAGGCTGTAGTTAATAAACCACTGGGCACAAGGTTCGAACCTCATATGGAGACAAGCTCACATGACAGCAAATACAGGCCTCATGGTATCCATTAGTCTGGACATCATTGCTGCTGTATGCCTGTAAGACGAATATTTGCTACTATATTAATAACGGTGAGATGGGATAGGTGGCAGTCGACTTCAAACCCCCAACTCACCCAGCCTCCCCACAAAACCCGAGCTCCTCCCAAGAAACTTGTCTCTCTGGTAATCGGCATGGGATCCCTTAGTGAGGCAGGTCCGTGCAGCAGAACTCAACACGCTTTGGATATACTGCACTTATTGTTGCTGAGGGTGCACTTCCCCATCAGGTGTGGCATTTCACTCATTTTATCAATTTTTCTATTTTTTATCTTACCATTTCTTAGTGGCTGCTGTTTATGGTTGGTTTAGTTTTTATTAATTATAGTGCGGCAGTCACCTCACTATAGTTAAATTGAGCATCAAGTACTATAGGAAATACGATTTTTTTTGGGCTAGTAACTTTTGACTCGTATGACGGATTTGGCTGACATTTTGCAAACAAAATTTTACTTATGTCCTAACTCACCCACCCCGCCACCCCTCCCTTCACCTCCCAGGCCAAGACTAGACATTTTGGAAAAAGTCACATTTTTGCTCGAGCACACACCGAAAACCCCTTGATGGAATTGGACCAAGTACAAAACAACGTGGGCACAAGGCATTGGGCCTCATTACAACTCAGGCGGTAAGGGGTTTACGGCGCCGTAAACAGCGCCGACCCTTACCGCCTGAGTACGAGGTCCCTTAGCGCCATGGAGGTTTTAACACCTGCTTTTAGCAGGTGTTAAAATCCATGGCGCTAAGGGACCATGGAGTTAATTACGCCACCGTAATTTACGGTGGCGTAATTAACGCCTTCCCCACTCCCATTATGCCCTATGGGGCAAAATGGGAATGGGGAAGGGTAAATGGGAAAATGGGGATTTACCGCCCCGCCAAGGTTGGAATGGGGCGGTAAATCCGCCAACCACCATGGCATAAACATAGTTTACGCCATGGTGGTAAAGTCACGGCCCAGGCGGTAACTTACCGCCTGGGTCGTAATGAGGCCCATTGACTCAATTTCCAGGGATGAGAGGTGGTCTGGGATTATTGTATCCAGTAGTTTTTTAAACATTTGACAGAGAGAGGGTGGACCTTTCTCGCAAAATTATAGTGATACCTGCCATGGCTAGTGGCCCAGTTGTGTTTTAAAATATAGAGGCGACAGGGTCAAAGGCTAGAGGCCCTGGCTAGTGGGCCCAAAAGACATGGAAAGTTGCCACGGCTGAAGGACATGGCGAGTAGGTTGGAAGTGTTTAAAAATATGCAGTGAACACAGTCAAAGTCTGTGCTCACTGGCCATGGCCGAAGGCCCTCGATAGTGGGCCCAAAAGAGGGGGGAACATGTGCAGTGGCCACAGCAGAAGGCAGTGGCCAGTGGCCATGGCTGATGGCCAAAGGCCATGTGGCTTGTGGCCCGGAAGTGTTTTCAAATATAGAGTGGGCACAGCCAAAGGCCATAAAGGCCCTGTCTAGTGGGCTCGGAAGACAAGGAAAGTGACCGTGCCGAAAGGACGTAGCCACCTAGTGGGTGTAAAAGAAACATATTGAGGAAACATATACAGTGGCCAGGGCAAGTGGCACATAAAAACACGATGGCATACAAAATCCTTGAAATTCACTGAACAAACTTAAGTTAAAGTTTAGTTAAGATGAACAGATTTATTTCAACAAAACCCCTGAAATTCAGCACTTGTTGAAAGTCATGACCAGCATAAATCGGCGGGTTCCTGTTGATTTCCCCCAAAATGCTATTTCCCACAAAATACCATTTTGTATGTCACTGTGAATTCCTTCTTTTCTAATATGTATATGCTTATGGATTTTGCAACGGGAACGTGTCAGGTTAAACTGGTCATGACTTCCCACATCCACTGAATTCCAAGGGTTTTGCTGCGATAGATCTGGTCATCTTAACTAAACTTTAACTCAAGTTTTTTCAGTGAATCATTTATATAGTTGACACTGCTGTTTAGTCCAGGTCTGTTTCAACGGGGCTGCAAGACTACTTTGTGACTTGGTGTTTTATGTTAAAGACTTTCAGAATTCCTTGTCTTTACCATTACTACAACTTTGTATTGTAGTGGTTTATAAAGAATTGTGAGAGTGAACTAAGGCTCCCATTTCTAGACAAAAAAACTTCTGGTTTTCCCTTTGTTTTAATTCAGTCACAGTTCCAGTTTGGCCAGTGTTTCTTATGGATTGAAATTTGAATCAGATGTTGCTGGGTGCCTTTTAACGTAACATCCTAGAACGTTCAGAAGCTCAACAGCCCTATCCAATGGAAAGAAAAGCTGAATTTCTTGAAGAGGCATATATCGAACTTTGACTTCATTCGAGAGACCCATTTTGCAGATCTAATGGGTGGGCAGAGACTGGAGGGCGGGAGTCACATGAGACACCTAGGAGCTATATCATGTTTACTTGACTGCTACACATAACTCCCAATGGAAAAATGCACATTATTGCCATGCATCGTCAATTAATGAGGTGCAAAACACCCAGGCTTCATTTTATAACGTTAGTTATAACCCTTGTAATGTTCAGAGCATTCTCATTGGGCACTCTGCAGGCTCATAGCGGGTATAGCCTGAAGATCGTTTTAAATGCTGCATTCTGACGTAACCGATATCAAACCATCTGAGTCCTGTCTGACATAAATCACAGCAATTCACAAACAAAGGAATGCCCTCCATTTTACACCGTAGGCAACTTGGCTTTCTCTAAATCTGGAAAGGTTGCAACGGGATACTGTACCTTGGAACCTCCGTGGAAGACATAAACATAATCAGGCTGATGTGACCTGACAGGTGCATAGATTAGGATGTGGGCTCATGGGCCAAGCAAATAGCAAGATCCAGTCACATAATGAAAATGACACCAAAGATATCCAAATGATCTTGAATGACATTCTTTGTATGTAATTATCACTTGAGCAAATCATTGTGGATATCCTAATATTGTGACTGTGCTTCCCAGTTGATCATTGAGGCAAACCTTATTGTTAGGTTTTTACATGAGAATAATGAGTGAGATAAGAATCCTCAATGATTGGATAGAATGGTGGAGGGATGCCACTATTCTAACCTATAATCTTCTCCTCCTTTTCCTCCTCCTTCGTCTTCTTCTTCTTCCTCGTCTCCTGACTAGTGCCTGCTTATTGGCCATAGAACTGGAAGGTCTCTCGCACACTCGCAAAGACACACAGAAACACACACACACACACACAAACACACACCCACACAGGTATACACTCAAATTCTGAACAAATTGTTCAGCTTCCTAAGGATTCACATCCTGCCCAACCGATATATGCTATCATTCACGAAAATAATAAAAGACATATCGTTAGTCTGATCTTAAAGGCATACTACACTACCGTATCCTGATCACTCTGAGAGGACATACATTGACAGCAGGTCATCACCATGAATGTTAATAAATGATATATCTGTTGCCATTATGTCACTGACTCCTTTCCTATTTCATCGTAAATCAAAGTAAATTGCGGTTCATAAAAAGAGACTTGCATCTTTAAGAAACAGCACATTATGGTGTGGACAGAACTGTGCATGGCAGGCTCCCTCTGTGCATCAAAGTGTAGTTTCAGAAAAAGAAAGTGTTTTGGTGATCAGCAGGTTGTGGGTGTCTTAGAACTGCAAGAAATTGTCCCAGGAATCTTTTTATTCAACATAATAACTAAAGCAACAGTGACCTTTTCAATTTATGTTGTAATAATCCGCAACGTTTACCACAAGTCGGATGGCAAGTTGTGGACTTTTTGCAATTAACTCTCAGAATGGTCTTTGACTTGCCAAGTTAATTGTGCAATTTCATTTCCGATTGTATGAAGTTGCCTAATTTAACGAAATGATTACAGCGTGGATTGTGCTTTGTTTCTGCGAGAGAAAAGGTTAATTAGACATTTCCTGATTCTCAGTTGTTCACCTTCTCGACTAAGCACAACTCTCCAACATCAAGATATGTGGCATGCTTGTCCACTTTACATCCCGCTTTTGAAAATATTAATTAAGTTGTTACCTAATAATCTATAGGGCACAGACAGCACCTCACTGTTTTACTAGTTCTTAACTTTAATTACTATTATTGCAATTGGCCTGCATACCCTGGATTAGCTACTTATTCGGGGATCTTTTTATGCATCCTGCCATGCCTATTCCTTGCAAAGTCAATTTTTTCATAACGCCTATACTAGGGCAACAGCTGGAGCTTAGTCCCAGATACAGACCAAGGTACATCTCTACCCTATAGACACACATGTCCCTCCCAAAACCCATAAATGCCCCTCCATCATCTCACTAAATGACTCGGCTCCATCACCATTCTGTACACGCATGTCTACTGTGCTCCTTCTCCACATGCTACTTACCCTCAACACCTTGGATTTCTTTCCATCTGTGTCCATCCCCTGCTGTTAGGAAAGATTTCTTAATTGTGGGTAATTTTCCTTCCATGTGGCAACCCCTAAACTTTTTGCTGTTGTTTTCACCATGATCTAGACTTTGCCAGAGAAGTGCAGCCTTCTGCCGCACTCCTCTGGGCTTTCGCTCCATTCTTACGGGGAAACTGACATGCCCTTAAGACAGTCAGTACCGGGAAACGCTGTTTTCCGTAGTTTCTTTATCATGTTGCGGCTTTCGTGCAACATGACACAAGAGGGCACTGTAAGCTAAGTTACTGCTCTCTTGGGTCTCTAGCCTTCTACAGGCCCTAGATACTCTTTTTGGATTGTAACTGATCGGTGCAAGTGAATCACGGACGGGAATGGTGGCAGCGATCGTTTTTTGTGTTTTGAGCTCCTTTTGGCGTTTTTAAGCGCGTTCTCGCGCTTAGCCCAAAATGGTGGCCTGGCTCCCAAAATGGCCAGACCACGAGGCTCCTTTGTCCTGTCCGCTGACCGTCTTGCCCCCTTCACCTTCCCCAGGTCGAGCCGACCCGGGGCCTTCCTTATTTTGGCATGTACTTTCCCGCGAAACACGGATGCTTTCGCGGGCTTCTACAGGCATTGTGTGTGCCTCCAGGATGTGGGCTGGGATGTCTGGTCCCAATACACATCCTGGGTGCCAGAGAGTCTAGGGTGGTGTGAATGCCTGGGACCACCGTGGTCCGTGATAGGTCCACGTATGGTGTGCGTGTTTGATGAGCGGATCTCCCATTGGGTCCCCTCCATTTTGGCGCGAAGGGAACCGTGGATAAGAGGGGGCTTGAAACGCCACTACCATGTCGATCTCCAGAGTTCTCACGAACAAAGGAATACAGGAGCCAAGTATCCTGCAACCACGAGGCTGAACCGAGGAATCGCTGGTGACCCGCTGAAGGACTGCTCCTCTGCACTGCTGTCGCTTGTGAAACCCTTTCTACCTCTGATCGAACCAGAAGGCCTGTACTGGTACTTCGACCCTTGGAATAGCGGGGACAGCTATTCTCGGCATCTTCACCATCTCCTGCACGTAAGCCTTTGGAAGTGTCTCTGGGCCATCCAGCAGACTGACCAGCCTACCCAGGAGTCTTGCTCTGTAACCGCCGCCAGGTTGTGTTGTATTTCGAGTCCTTGTCACTCTCACACGATTCGTACACTTGGCATTCCCAGGTCTGAAGTGAGTAGTGTACATTTGGCTGAGATACACACGGCCGCTCCGTTGCCCTGCTGTGGTAACAAACTGTGCGGGTTCACTTCGTTTGGGCCATCTTTAACTCAACTCTGCTGCTGCAGAATTTACACGACGACGAGACGTCCCCTGCTCCCCTGAACCTGCCAGCACTGAAATTGACGCAGAGAAGCCTGGGTCTGCTTGCACCGGGGACCAGTGAGTAGCATAGCTAGGAACTGGTCGCCCTCCAGCAGGAGCCCATAGCTTTTTCCCGCTGTGCCAAAACAGCATGCCTTTCCGTACTCGCGCTCTGCTTCTGCCCACAGTGGAGGCTGCGCTTGAGTCGCGGAACTCTGTTCTTCTTCATTTGTGCACCAAACTGAACTGCCTGATTCCTCGAAGAGACTCCCCTTTTTGCCCGTTGGCACCAGCGTGTGCAGGTACTTTTGAGCACAAGGCTCCACTCTTCGTAGGGCTTGGACTTCCTTTTAGTTAGGTGCCTCTGAAGGCGGACTGGGTCTAATCATTATTTTGCACTGCCTGTTTTCCTCCCCTTCTAGGTGGACTACACATTTTGTGCATCTAACGCTTTAGACTTGTTTGTATTTGTATATATATTGTATTGGTTTGGTATGTGTTGGTTTAGTAGAGTTTTATTGTGATTTCTCGCTACAGTCATTGTTGCAAAGGCCTTGGAATAAATGTGTATATATTTTTAATATAACACCTGTTTGGAGTAGTTTGTAAGTGTCCTTGCTTTGTGTGCTCATTGCGGGCTTTCAGTCACCCACACCCCTCTTGAGACCTAGTCTTGACCGCCGCGATCGCTACCCTGATTGGTCTGGCTTGTCCAGAGGTTACCCTGTTCCAAGTAATTAGGTTGGCCTTCTGAACTTTTGCGCCGCCAGGACAGAGTTCAGGAATCCGTCTTAACACCTGCATAGCACAGCTGCCCTCTTTCTTGCCTTCGCTTCCTTGCCTTAATCCTCCCTCGTCCTTCAAATAACCTTACGTGCACTCCATCTAGTTCATTCTGTTTAAGCCATATTTGAAATTCTACATAGTCCTCTCAACTAAGAACTAGCCTCTGTCATTTTCCTACGCCCATCCATCTCAACCCCTCCATAGACTCTATTGTATTTTTTATTTTTATTTATTTTATTGAGCATTTGTTAGACGCGTACACAACTGAATAGAGTTTTAAAGCGCGACAAGGCAAGATGGGAAGTGAACAGGGGAAAATAATGGCAAAAACAGTCAAATACAGTTATGGTCCAACTAGGCCTTGTGGCATTCTGACATGCAAGTGCAGTGAGGAGAAGTGCAGGAGAAAGGGATGGAGGGCGGACATAGGAGAGGGCAAGAGCTGGTGGAGGGTCTGGGAGGGAAGTGCTAAGGGGAGCCAAGGAGAAGAGCCTCAGGCTAAGTGGTAGTGCAGGAGACTCACAACGATGGTATGAAGTGCCGACAGGCAGGGGCCCGCAAGGGCAGTGCATTGAGGGGTAGGGTGCTGGTATCGACTGGGAAGAAGGGCCTGGAATTCCTTTTGATTTATGAGGATCAGGCCCCAAGTCACAGCAACAGTGGGGTGATTAGCAGGGAAGGAAAAGAGGGAACGAAGTAGAGAACAGCAGAGTTTTGATCAAGTTAGAGAACTTGAGGAGGTCCGGCTCAAGTCTGATAGGGTCAGGGAGGATGTTCCAAAGGGAGGCACCAGCCGAGGAGAGACACCTGCCCCCACTCTCTGCTTGGAGAAGCATTTGACAGTCAAAGTGTTGGAGCTAGAGGAGCCTAGGGCTCTAGCAGGGAAGTATTTAGGGAAGGAAAGTTTGAGATAGAATGGACCGAATCCCCAGAAGGACTTGTGGATGATGCAGAGGATTTTGAAGTGATCCTTGCAGCCACTGAAAGCCTGTGGAGAGAATTTAGGCCTGGTGAAATACTATCCCTCAGCTTGAGGCCAAGAATAAATCTTGCAACCCTATTCTGGATTAGCTGGCGGTGGCATAGGGAGAAAAGAGGGAAATTGAGAAAGAGGCTGTTGCAATAGTCCAGCCAGAAGAGGACATGTGCTATGGAGACATTGACCTTCTGGGAGAAGATGAGGAAAGGAAGAATGCCCCTGAGCAGGTCGATCTGGAAGTGGGACTTCATAGTAAGGTCCATGATGTAAGGGGTGAAGAAGAGAGCGGAATCAAATAAGATCCTGAGGATTTTGGCCTCACAGGATGATGGGGGTAAAGGGCCCAAAGAGGGTGGCCAGAGGGTAGGAGGAAAAGAGGGTGCATGAGTCCCAAGCAGAAGGATCTATGTCTTACTGGCATTAAGGCAGCGATTGTTAGCTGCACACCATACCTGAATGGAAGAAAGTCAGGGATCAGAGAGGAGGAAGATGAGGTAGTAGAGGGAAGTTTAAAGGAAAGCTGTGTGTCATTGGCACAACACTGGAAACGAGGAGAGAAGGTGGAAATCAGGTGAGCATGAGGGGCAAGCTAGATATTGAAGAGCCATGGCGATAGGATAGAGCCCTGGGGGACACTGCAGGTAGCAAGTGAGGTGATGGAGGAGAAAGGGCCCAATTGAAACTGGAAAGGGTGGTTAGTAAGAAAAGAGGTCAGCCAATCCAGTTCCAGATTTGTGATGCTGACGGTGTCACAGAGTTGTTTAATGAGGATGGAAAGGCTGGTCATGTCAAAGGCAGAGGAACGATCAAGGAGAACGAGAACAGAGGGAGAGTTGGAGTTGAGATTTGCGAGCATGGTTTTACAGGTGTACAGGAGAGCAATTTTCGTGCCTCTGGATGCCCGGAATCCAAACTGATGGTCATGAAAGAACCCAACAAGATCAGAGTGGAGGGTGAGTTGGGAGAGGTCCAGCTTCCTGGAAGTGGGTAGTGGAAATAGGGTGATAGTTAACCAGACAGGAGGGGTCAGCAGACAGATTTCTTAAGAGAGGGTTCACAAAGGGTAGCTTGAGGGAAAGAGCCAGTGGTAAAGGAGTGGTTACAGAAGTCAGCAAGAGCCAGGGCGAGAGAAGAGATATTGCCCTTAATGTTTCTGGAGGATCAGGGGAACACTTGTTTGGAGGAGGCCAGCATAGAGCGGATCGCTGTAGAGACCCCATCCAGTGTTATCGGCAGGAGGGAGGAGAGTGTGGGGGTAGAAGGTGTGGTAGTGGAAGGAAAGGAGCTAAGGGAGGCAGTGGAGCAGCCTCTTACTACTTATCCTATTTACACACAGGTACCAAACAGAGCCCTTTGACAATTGGCATGTTTTAGCATTCACCTCACACATCAAAATTCCTCTCCTTTTCTCGCATCTCTCCTTAGTTCATAAGCACCTTCTCACTACACATCCTTTGTACACCAAATTGTTATCTGGCCTCATTGACTGAAAATCCACTCACTTTCCCTTTACCACAAGGAAATGCCTGTGCTTGCACTTTTTAACACTATAATTAAACCTGACAGTTCCTTACTCCTACAGAACTTTGAGAATGCATCGCTCATAGAGAATAGAGCTCTAATCCACACACATAGTTGTTTCCTAATTTCTTGCATAATCGCACACTACCAAATAGTTGAAATCCCACCTATTAAAATTTCTCTTATTTCCATTGTGGTTCTAATTTAGAGTGTTGTGTAAAAAACACCAAAAGTCCGCAGACAGAGCCTTCTGCCATCCACCAATGTGGAGTGACAGTACAATGATGTATTATGACCTTTGCGCTAGCACAGCCCTATCTCAGCATAGACAATGACGGTGGAGTCATGCCTTTAATTTAGTACAACTTGGACCATGTGCCTCCAATGGTGGGGAATGCCCCCATCGCTCTTATGTGATACCAGCATTCGGTTGGTATTTGCATAGTTGGGGCTGTTGTGCAGGACATGTGGCATCCATGTTGTGCTCCCTTGACGCCATCTTTGTAACCAGGCCTCACTGCGATAATACGAAAAGGCTACTCTCCCCTCAGCAGCACCACACAGACCGAACACATGACCCCCACCTTTTCTCTCACAGTCTGGAAAGCTTGCAGCCCCATTCTCACGCTCGAGCCAGAGGTAATTGCAACAAAAACAAATGTAGCATCTCACTCTTCCTCTGAGATCACTGTCCTGCATGTGAACCTGCTTGAGCCAGGCCCTGTAGCTCATTCGTCTCCACAAATCTGCTCATGCCCCTTCACACTCGCTATTGGAAAATGACTGCCAGTGTAACCCTGTGTCCTTGCAAGGTATTCTCTTGATGTACCAGATACGTGACCTCGCCATGATGCCCATCCAGCATGCCACCAGCTAACATCAGACCTCGGTCGCAGTATATTGTCTCCCACTACTAACAACCGCCAACCTGCCTCAGCTTCTTTACGAGTCCAGACCCTCGGCGCAATCATTGTTATCATATTGGTCAAGACCCTTATCCTAATACCCCATATGCGTCTTAATAAGTAATGATGTAAATACATGAATGAAGTTTATAGGTTTATAATGATTTGCTCAAAGGACTTGTAATGACTATTGTTTAGTACATGTTTTATCAGGTTGCATTATGTTAGCTTAGTTAGTGGCCACCCCGCTTCGCAGCGACCTGACCCTCACCCCTCCTGGATGCTGGCAGTCAGACCATGTGATGTTCACCCTCCCGCCAATGGAGCAACCAATCTGGACGAAGCAGTGCCTCCATTAACCTATGTATCTATAATGTCTATCAAATCCTGCACTGATCTAGTACCCTATGTTAGTTGTGTCATCTATAACGATTTGTTACTTTATAATGTCGTGTAAATGCAATGTTTGCCAGAGCGCTCTCGGACAGCAGAGTTCTCTGGATACCAATTATATATCAAAATCTTGAACTCTTGCAACCTGTCCTCTTAGCCTCATTCCCTGTCTGGGGTGTGTCTCATTTATTTGTATTGCACGTGGTGAGACGGGGAGGGCTCTCTTACACACCCCAGACCTAGTAATGGAATCGGACGCCAGCAGAGCAGGCTGGGGAGCTCGCTGCGGAGATTGGGAAACGGGGGAAATGGTCACAGGAAGAGCTGCAACTTCACATAAACTGTCTGCAACTTTTAGCAGGTTCTTTCGCAGTGAGAGCATTTACCAGAGATTGAGCCAATTGTTGCATCCTATGACATCAGTGATGTCATCAATGACATTTTTGATGTCATCTTTGATGTCGTGGGTGTTAGTCTTAGCAGTGCACGGTAGTGGCGCGAGTTATGGTTGCTTAGCTTACCATAACTGGCGAATTTCAGGGGTTTATCGGTTTTACTTGGAACCATAACGTCCCTTTAACAAAGTTTTTTCACTGAATTTCATAGGTTTTTAGTAGCGCAACTTAACCATAACGTCCCTTTAACAACGTTTTTTCACTGAATTTCATAGGTTTTTAGTAGCACAACTTAATAATAATAACTCTGATTTTATCTACATGTAAAATTGAACATACTGAAACTTCTCTATTGAGTTTGAAGTCCGCGAACACTTTTAATGTACGCGGACATGTTCGGACAACAGTACCACTACCTAAAAACTCTGGGGGGGGTATGTTTGATTGTTATATCATAACATATGAACATTTTACAAATTCACAAACCAGCACACATACACATTATATGTAGTAATATATAAAAAGTGTAACCCATATATGTAACACACTAACCATTCATTTAAATACAATATGTTCTCAAATGGAATATAGCAAAAGAAGATAAATAGGCTTCCAACATAATTACCTCACAGACACTCCACAACTAAGAGCAAGAGCAGACCTACAGAGTACTCAGAACATACCTTACCTGAAATAGTAAGTGTACCACATTTTACTCATATATTTATACATTTTCTGTATTAGATTAAAAAAATGATGTTATCTTTTTTTTCTCACAGAAATGTCTAGTACTCTGGAATGGCTAGAGGAGCATTTCCAAAATGAGGAAATGTCAGAAGATAGTGAAACTAATGGTAGATACTTTACAATATAAACCATTTAATTATTATTATTGTATATACATTTAACATATATATATATTTTTTGTACAGAGCATACCAAAATAGAAAATACCTCTGAAGAAGCTGTTATGGATAACACTCTTGACAGCCTAAAAGAAGAAATGGATTTATTGTTGACCAATTTTAATAATTTGAAAACTTTTGTTGAAGATCATTTTAAACCAAAAACCTCATACCATTGTCCCACATGTACTTGTCCCCCTCACCATATCCCAGTCAATTATCCCTAAACCTTCTCCATGACCCAAAACGTTTTGATGATGAGACTTCCATCCCTTCTTCACCTGATACAAATCCTGTTGAAACCCCTAATTCTCCTGTTTTTGTTTCCGTTTCTGCCTCACCTTCTCTGTCATAAATTGTTAATATATGTTAAATAAAGTAACATTTTTATATTGCGTTGTAATTAATTTCATTTTTTTTTAACAATTTAGGTGTCCGCGGACAGCGTGGGTGTTCTGAAATGTTCATAAATAAACAAAAATGGAGGTGTCCTGAATAACACTATACCTGTCCGTACTGTTCGCTACCAAGTTGAAACTGTTCAAAGAACACACGCGGTGTCCTGAAATGTTCGTAAACAAACGAAAATGGAGGTGTCCTGAAGAACACTATACCTGTCCGTACTGTTCGCTAGCAAGTTGAAACTGTTCTAAGAACACTCGCGGTGTCCTGAAATGTTCGTAAAGGAACGAAAATGCAAGTGTCCTGAAGAACACTATACCTGTCTGTACTGTTCGCTAGCAAGTTGAAACTGTTCTTAGAACACAAGTGGTGTCCTAAAGTGTTTGTAAATAAACGAAAATGGAGGTGTCCTGAAGAACACTATACGTGTCTGTACTGTTCGCTACCAAGTTGAAACTGTTCTAAGAACAAACGCCTGTCCGTAACTGTTAGTTTGACGTGTGACGCACTTTCAATTACTTCAGGACCCAAACATTGTTCGTAGAACATCAACGCACATGTGCAAACCAATGTCTGTGCATTTGGTATCCTGCGGATAGCCGCTCCCTTCGCGGACAGGTTCGCGCAGCGATAATGTGACAGCGCCCACGCTGATCGTTTGTTCTAAAATGCGGACACTGTTCGTGTCCTCGAAAAATTTAAAAGTACATTTTCAAGTAATCCACAATATTTTTCAATAAAAACTCACCATAGCACAAGTCCCACATACTAATCATGAGTTTCTATATACTTTTTGAAACTTTTTGAACCTTATTTTGTGTTCGATCTGTCCGTGGACAGCGCGCACGTCCGCGAACTGCGTACAAGCACCCCTAAAAAAGACCACGCCCTAGAGCTTATTCTCATTGTGTTTCTGGCTATTCTTCAGACCACAGCGATTTTCCCTGCCACTTGCTGATTGATATCTTCATCAAGATGGCATCCATGGCTGCACTACTGCCACCTGGTGCTGCACCTGCTTCAGCACCACCCCCACCCCCTCCACCACCACCACCTCCCCAAGGGCCTGAAGAGGGGAAAATGAGTGAGGATGCAGAGGAGGAAGAAGAGGATGACGAGAATGAGGTAGTGGAAATCCCTACTACCCGCACTCAGCGTGAGTCTTGGGTGTGGCGGTTATTTACCATTCATGGGAATGGTCCTAAGGCTCGTGTGAACCGAGTCACCTGCAATGAGTGCAAAATGGTACTCAGTCATGGGAGGCATGGTTCGTATACCTTTGGGACCACCACCATGAAGCAACACCTCAAGTCATTCCACACTGGGGCCGTTCACAAGGTTGTACCTTGTGAGGAGCGTAGCAGATTTATTTCCTCTACTTCATCCTCCGTTTCTGATCCTATCACCACAAGGAACACTCCTGTGGGACAGCATCTTCCTCAAGCTGCCTCACAGGCCATACGCAATGCTGATGACCCTTACCTTTCGAGGGTCACAGTTGCGTGTATGTACTGCGACGCAGTACTCTGCAGGGGGGAGCGACTTCGAAGTGCTTTTGAGACTAGCGTCTCAGAGCACGAGAAGATCTGCTCACTACCCAAATAAAACCCACTCTACATCTTCCTCTCTCAGCTCGCCCTTTCTTATCCCTGTGATTGGTGTCCCCCCTTTACCCTCCTTTGCCCTCCTCTCCTAGTGTGTCATGTATAAAAAACCAAAAAATAAATAAAACAACAAAAATCAAAAAAAAAATAAGGCTCTTTTCAGAGCCGCCTTTCACAGTTAAAAAATAGAAGTGAAAATAAATGAAGCAAGGCCCTTTGTATTTTTTAAAAGTCAGCGGACAGTCCGTGGACATCTAACATTTTGGGGTGCTGACCTATCATAACCATTGCAATTTTCTCTGGGAGGAAGTGGTGGCTCTGAAAAGAGCCTTTGGGTGGTGTTTGTGTTTGAAAAAGTCGCAATGCATTTTGTATGTTTCTTAGAAAAATCTGATTGCCAGCATAAGTTAGATGTACTCCATCTCTGCGAAAAATGTATGTACTACGAAACATAATATTTTAATTGTGAAAAGAGGACATGCCAAAATCTCTTAGAAATACACAAACAGCCTTATTGACATTGCGCCTTGCTTTCTCCATTTGTTGACCGAATGAAGAAGAACGAAGCCACATTTGTCTCTGCGCAATCCGTGAAAAAATTACTTGAGAATTTGGAAACATGTCCATGACCTTCCCAAGTCCTTCTTTCATTGCAAATTCCAAAGAAATTCCAGACACATGTCCTAAACTGTTCCCTCCACAATGAATTACAATTATGTCTGGATGTTGCTCTGGGGGTAATTCATAGAATTTAGCGCACAAGTGGTGCACGCGGGTGGCGCACAGTGTGCGCGTGCGAATCCCTGCGCCAGCCACGTGCGCTAAAATACATTTCCGCGCACAGCGTATTCATGGATTCCAGCTAGAAAAACCAGCCGTGGCGCACAGTGGCGCAGCGACCCTGCAGCAGCGCCAGTTACTCCCCCAAGAACGCCCCTCGCGCAGGGAAAAGCCATCAAAATCCCCAATCCAGCACAAAGGGCTGCGCTAACCCTGTACCAGCACGGCAAGTGGGGAACGTGTATCACTGGGGATCGCGGGAAGTTTCTCACGCGATTGGCCCTGTGCAAGAGGGATACGTGTATTACTGGGGTGTGCGGGAAGTTTCACACATGATTGGCCCTGTGCAAGAGGGATACGTGTATTACTAGGGTGAGCGGGAAGTTTCACATGCAATTTCAGCAGGGTACGTGTATTACTGGGGTGCGCGGGAAGTTTCACACGCAATTTCTGCAGGGTACGTGTATTACTGGGTTGCGCAGGAAGTTTCACACGCGATTTCAGCAGGGTTCGTGTATTACTGGGGTGCGCGGGAAGTTTCACATGCGATTGGCCCTGTGCGAGCGGGGTACGTGTATTACTGGGGTGCGCGGGAAGTTTCACACGCGATTGGCCCTGTTTGAGCGGGGTACGTGTATTACTGGGCTGCGCTGGAAGTTTCACACGCGATTGGCCCTGTGCGAGCGGGGTACGTGTATTACTGGGGTGCGCAGGAAGTTTCACACGTGATTGGCCCTGTGCGAGAGGGGTACGTGTATTACTGGGGTGCGCAGGAAGTTTCACACACGATTGGCCCTGTGCGAGCGGAGTACGTGTATTACTGGGGTACGCGGGAAGTTTCACACGCGATTGGCTCTGTGCGAGCGGGGTTCGTGTATTACTGGGGTGCGCGGGAAGTTTCACATGTGATTGGCCCTGTGTGAGCGGGGTATGTGTATTACTGGGGTGCGCGGGAAGTTTCACACGCGATTGGCCCTGTTTGAGTGGGGTACTTGTATTACTGGGTTGCGCGGGAAGTTTCACATGCGATTGGCCCTGTGCGAGCGGGGTACATGTATTACTGGGGTGCGCAGGAAGTTTCACACGCGATTGGCCCTGTGCGAGCGGGGTACGTGTATTACTGGGGTGCACAGGAAGTTTCACATGCGATTTCAGCAGGGTACATGTATCACTGGGGTGCGCGGGAAGTTTCACACGCGATTTCAGCAGGGAACGTGTATTACTGGGGTGCGCAGGAAGTTTTAAACGCGATTTCAGCAGGGTACGTGTATTACTGGTTTGCGCAGGAAGTTTCACACGCGATTTCAGCAGGGTACGTGTATTACTGGGGTGCGTGGGAAGTTTCACATGCGATTGGCCCTGTGCGAGCGGGGTACGTGTATTACTGGGGTGCGCGGGAAGTTTCACACGCGATTGGCCCTGTTTGAGCGGGGTACGTGTATTACTGGGCTGCGCGGGAAGTTTCACACGCGATTGGCCCTGTGCGAGCGGGGTACGTGTATTACTGGGGTGCGCAGGAAGTTTCACACGTGATTGGCCCTGTGCGAGAGGGGTACGTGTATTACTGGGGTGCGCAGGAAGTTTCACACACGATTGGCCCTGTGCCAGCGGAGTACGTGTATTACTGGGGTACGCGGGAAGTTTCACACGCGATTGGCCCTGTTTGAGCGGGGTATGTGTATTACTGGGGTGCGCAGGAAGTTTCACACGCGATTGGCTCTGTGCGAGCGGGGTTCGTGTATTACTGGGGTGCGCGGGAAGTTTCACATGTGATTGGCCCTGTGTGAGCGGGGTACGTGTATTACTGGGGTGCGCGGGAAGTTTCACACGCGATTGGCCCTGTTTGAGTGGGGTACTTGTATTACTGGGTTGCGCGGGAAGTTTCACACGCGATTGGCCCTGTGCGAGCGGGGTACATGTATTACTGGGGTGCGCAGGAAGTTTCACACGCGATTGGCCCTGTGCGAGCGGGGTACGTGTATTACTGGGGTGCACGGGAAGTTTCACATGCGATTTCAGCAGGGTACATGTATCACTGGGGTGCGCTGGAAGTTTCACACGCGATTTCAGCAGGGTACGTGTATTACTGGGGTGCGCAGGAAGTTTTAAACGCGATTTCAGCAGGGTACGTGTATTACTGGGGTGCACGTGAAGTTTTACACGCGATTTCAGCAGGGTACGTGTATTACTGGGGTGCGCGGGAAGTTTTACACGTGATTGGCCCTGTGCGAGTGGGGTACGTGTATTACTGGGGTGCGCAGGAAGTTTTACACGCGATTTCAGCAGGGTACGTGTATTACTGTGGTGCGCGGGAAGTTTCCCACACGATTTCAGCAGGGTATGTGTATTACTGGGGTGCGCGGGAAGTTTTACACTTACTGGGGTGCGCGGGAAGTTTGACACGCGATTGGCCCTGTGCGAGTGGGGTACGTGTATTACTGGGGTGCACGGGAAGTTTTACACGCGATTTCAGCAGGGTACATGTATTACTGGGGTGCGCAGGAAGTTTTCCACGTGATTTCAGCAGGGTACGTGTATTACTGGGGTGCGCGGGAAGTTTCACACATGATTTCAGCAGGGTACGTGTATTTCGGGGGTACCGGGGAGTCCCACACATTATTTGGCACTGTGGGTCCTCCCAGGTGTTCCCTGTACACCCTCCACAGCCCCTGCAGGCAGCCCACACCACAGGGGACAACCCTGCATCCCTGGTCATGTCCCGCAGGCAGCCCACCCAACATGGGCATGGCCCCCAGCAAAGGCACATGTCTCCTTGCACTACTGATCACCAACTCATGTCCCCTTGCACCCCCACCCCCCAGCATTGCGGGGCACCTGCCAGCAGGCCCCCATTCATGTCCCACTCATGTCCCCCTGCACCCTCACCCCCAGCATTGCGGGGCACCTGCCAACAGGCCCCCACTCATTTCCCACTCAGATCCCCCTGCACCCCCACCCCCCAGCATTGCGGGGCACCTGCCAGCAGGCCCCCACTCATGTATCCCTGCTCCCCCACCCCCCAGCATTGCGGGGCACCTGCCAGCAGGTCCCCACTCATGTCCCACTCATGTCCCCCTGCACCCGCACCCCCCAGCATTGCAGGGCACCTCCCACCAGGCCCCCATTCATGTCCCACTCATGTCCCCCTGCACCCCACACCCCAGCATTGCGGGGCACCTGCCAGCAGGCCCCCACTCATGTCCCACTCATGTCCCCCTTCACCCCCACCCCCCAGCATTGCGGGGCACCTGCCAGCAGGCCCCCACTCATGTCCCACTCATGGCCCCCTGCCCCCTCACCTCCCAGCATTGCGGGGCACCTGCCAGCAGGCCCCCACTCATGTCCCCCTGCACCCCCACCACCCAGCATTGCGGGGCACCTGCCAGCAGGCCCCCACTCATGTCTCCCTGCACCCCCACCCCCCAGCAATGCGGGGCACCTGCCAGCAGGCCACCATTCATGTCCCACTCATGTCCCCCTTCACCCCCACCCCCCAGCATTGCGGGGCACCTTCCAGCAGGCCCCCACTCATGTCCCACTCATGTCCCCCTGCACCCCCACCCCCCAGCATTGCCGGGCACCTGCCAGCAGGCCCCCACTCATGTCCCCCTGCACCCCACCCTCCAGCATTGCGGGGCACCAGCCAGCAGGCCCCCACTCATGTCCCACACATGTCCCCCTACACCCCCACCCCCCAGCATTGCGGGGCACCTGCCAGCAGGCCCCCACTCATGTCCCACTCATGTCCCCCTGCATCCCCACCCCCCAGCATTGCGGGGAACCTGCCAGCAGGCCCCCACTCATGTCCCCCACATGTCCCCCTGCAAACCCACCCCCCAGCATTGCGGGGCACCTGCCAGCAGGCCCCTACTCATGTCCCACTCATGTCCCACTCATGTCCCACTCATGTCCCACTCATGTCCCCCTGCATCCCCACCCCCCAGCATTGCGGGACACCTGCCAGCAGGCCCCCGCTCATGTCCCACTCATGTCCCCCAGGACCCCCACCCCCCAGCATTACGGGGCACCTGCCAGCAGGCCCCCACTCATGTTCCAGTCATGTCCCCCTGCACCCCCACCCCCCAGCATTGCGGGGCACCTGCCAGCAGGCCCCCATTCATGTCCAACTCATGTCCCCCTAAACCCCCACCCCCCAGCATTGCGGGGCACCTGCCAGCAGGCCCCCACTCATGTCCCCCTGCACCCCCACCCCCCAGCATTGCGGGGCACCTGCCAGCAGGCCCCCACTCATGTCCCACTCATGTCCCCCGGCACCCCTACCCCCCAGCATTGCGGGGTACCTGCCAGCAGGCCTCCACTCATGTCCCCCTGCACCCCCACCCCCCAGCATTGCAGGGCACCTGCCAGCAGGCCCCCACTCATGTCCCACTCATGTCCCCCTGCACCCCCACCCCCCAGCATTGCGGAGCACCTGCCAGCAGGCCCCCACTCATGTCCCACTCATGTCCCCCGGCACCCCTACCCCCCAGCATTGCGGGGTACCTGCCAGCAGGCCTCCACTCATGTCCCCCTGCACCCCCACCCCCCAGCAATGCGGGGCACCTGCCAGCAGGCCCCCACTCATGTCCCACTCATGTCCCCCTGCACCCCCACCCCCCAGCATTGCGGAGCACCTGCCAGCAGGCCCCCATTCATGTCCCACTCATGTCCCCCTGCACCCCCACCCCCCAGCATTGCGGGGCACCTGCCAGCAGGCCCCCACTCATGTCCCACTCATGTCCCTCTGCACCCCCACCCCCCAGCATTGTGGGGAACCTGCCAGCAGGCCCCCACTCATGCCCCACTCATGTCCCCCTGCACCCCCACCACCCAGCATTGCGGGGCACCTGCCAGCAGGCCCCCACTCATGTCCCCCTGCACCCCCACCCCCCAGCATTGCGGGGCACCTGCCAGCAGGCCCCCACTCATGTCCCACTCATGTCCCCCTGCACCCCCACACCCCACCATTGCGGGGCACCTGCCAGCAGGCACTACTCATGTCCCACTCATGTCCCCCTGCACCCCCACCCCCCAGCATTGCGGGGCACCTGCCAGCAGGTCCTCACTCATGTCCCACTCATGTCCCCCTGTACCCCCACCCCCAGCATTGCGGGGCACCTGCCAGCAGGCCCCCATTCATGTCCCACTCATGTCCCCCTGCACCCCCACCCCCCAGCATTGTGGGGCACCTGCCAGCAGGCCCTGACACATGTCCCCCAGCCAACTCGTCATCACAATCTAGATCCCTGGCCCTTATGGGCAGCCTCCACATGCCAAACACCCACCCAAGTACTGCATCCACCCACTTAGAAATGCCAATTACATGATACAACCCCAATGTCAAGTATGTAAATGAACACATGTCCCTCACATACACACAATGGGTGTAAGTGAATGTCAAACCCCATATCATTATATGCATGAAACCAATGAGATGATACTACACATTGAAGTTTGATGAAAAAAATGTATTAAAAGCAACATAAATGGAATTAAAAATAAACAAACGACAATGGGAATTAAAAACAAAAAGCAGCATGTCTGTAAAATAATGAGAAACCACAAATCATAATCCAAAGGAAAGGTGTCCAAAGTCACAGTTCCAAAAAGTACATCCAAGGGAAAAACAAAACCGAAAACCATTGCTCCATGGGTAAATCCAAAAAAGAACATAATCCAACAGTCAACTATATACAGATAAACAATCCAGGGTCCATGATCCCAACTGAAGAAATGAAACCTATCTAAAAATACTTCCTAATAAAAAAACTATATACAAAAATGTGGTCCATTGTCCAAAAGGTCCAAAATAATTAAAAAGCAAAGGAAACCTAACACTAACTACATAACTATTTACAAGGGCAGCGGGCTAGTCCAATGGCTCACTGGTTGTTGTCATGGGCCAGGGCATCATCGAACTCCTGTTCAATGGTTTGAAGGCGGGCATGTTCCCTGGCCCCGATGTCTCGCAGGGATAATGCAGTGTCCAGCTCCAACTCCCTCCGAATACCCTCGAGGCACTCAGCCCGCCTCAGCGCCCTCCACATGGAGTTCTCCGCCCTGACCATTGTGAGCCGTTCCTCCTCTGCCCGCTGCCGCTCCGCACCTATCTGCTGGCCCAACCGCTCCCACACGGAAGACGCTCCCATTCCAGGGTTCTCCTGCCCTCCGGCCGATGCCTGCCCCCCTGATGTTGATGGCCCCGAGCCATGATGCCTCCCACGTCGAGCCTGCCGCTGCCTCCGACACAACTGCCTGTGCCAGCACGACAACATCCAGGCTGATGGAATCCACCGACGCCGTCGTGCACGTGCCCTGCCCGATGATGCCGTCACATCCTCCATCTGCTGGGGTCCAGTTGCTGGTGTGTCCACCCCTGCTGGACCTCCGACTCCCGACTGTGGCAGGGATGGGATCCCCACCGAGTTGGCTGCGTTGGTCGGAGCAGGTCCACAGGGGGCCCGGTGGCATCTGGGCCGGAAGACGGCATGGAGAACGACTGGCACATAGCCTCCACAGAGGAGGAGAGGGTCGCCAGAGTGCCCGCCACATGTATGAAACCCCCGACCACGGCCACTCCCAACTGGGCCACGTTGGCACGGTGCTCTTCGTGATGACGTGCGTGCTCCCCCCGGGAAGCATGCACCTCATCACGAATGACACCCGTGAGCAATGCAACACCAATCAGGACCTTCTCCATACGGCCAGGGGTCCCCTCGTCCGCAGGTGGAGGGGAGTCAGATGACATCGACATCCCCCCTACCTGCGGACAGGCCTGAGATGGGGCATCCCTGCTGGTGCATGGTGGTGCAGTCACAGTGTCAGGGACAGTGACATGCACAGGCACCTCCACGGCAACCTGTGCTGCCTCCTGCCGCTGCCCCTGGACTGCACCACTTCCACCAGCAGGGATGCCCCCCCAGGCCCCATGTGCAGCTCAGTAGCGGCCTCCTCCTCCTCTGTGGAAACCACCAACCTGGATGGCTCCACCCCGTCTTCCGCTGTTGCAAGCCCCCGTGGGGGCTCACCCACCTCTTCCGCTGCAGCCGTGGGGGCATCCCCGCCGCTTTGCTCCACAGTGCTGTCTCCGCCCTCTTCTTCACTTTGCGCTGTGTAGAGGGAGACATAGAACACAAGCATCAGGGTACTGTACAATGGTCCCCTAGACAGGAAGCAATAGCAGATGAGTGGCACTGTCAAAGATCACTTCCATCAGGTCCCTCTACAACACATGGGTCAGTGCAGGCAAAACACATGCAGTAACAGGCATGGAACATGCTATGGAGATTAGCAAACATGTCCAAGGGACTCTTGAAACATACAATGTTGTTTTTTTGAACTCACATGCATCATGGGTCATGCCTATCACATGCACACACTTCACCTTACTTTCCTCCATCTGGACTCGTACACCCCAGACACAGTGGATGCAAGGATAACTAGGCTGCATCAGTGAATCTGAACATTGTCACAGACATGTGTCATGCATCCATGGCATTCACAAGTCACAGACACGCAGGTCAGACACACAGACATGGACACCATACATGTACATGGTATCATCACCCATCCTTCACCCCCACCCATGTCCAGGAACAGAGACTGGCATGCTCTCATGTGTCCATTCCGCATAGGGCTCCCCATGTAGCATTTAAACACATACAAAAACCATGTGCTTCACACATTACTAGTCTCACATGCATGACCATGATGTCCCTGCACACACACACGCGTACATGGCCTATGTCACACATACAGGCAAGTATCAGACAACCAGCACACTGCAACATGCCCTGTCTCACACAGCAATGCTTGGCCACTTACCGCTCGACTCCAGACGGGTCTGCCTCTCAAGGATCTGGGCATGGAGCGCTGGGCGTACGCTGGATGGTACTCATGCTGCCCCGGCCCCCCTCCACGAGGCGCCGGGCCTTTATGAGGGTCCTGGACCTCAAGTCCTCCCAGCGCTTCTTGACTTGCTTGATGTTGCGGGTTGCCACCCCCTCCGCGTCGATGGCAACCACAAAGTCGTCCCAGATCCTGTCCCGTCCTTCCTTGTCGGCGTGATGATCCAAAGAGGGCATCATAATGCCCCAGGACAAGCTCCACCAGGACACCAACTTCCTTCTGACTGAAGCTGGTGGCCCTCTGCCCCTCTGGCTGGGGGTCGCCAGTGGTCTCAGATGGTGTTTGCCCCGACATGGCGACACCCGAGGCAGGCGTGGGTGGGCAACTGGGTCCTGGAGCTGGGCTGTGGAGCGATGCTATCCCAGTCGGGAGTCTTCTGTTCCAGCAGGGGTGGGCACTGCAACTGGACCCCTGCAGATTGCTGATAAGCAGGCACCAAATGGCAGGGCACGGTGGCAGCAGGCAGGCAGGCAGCAGCAGATGGCTCGTGGGAGGCTGCTCGGGGCTCTGGGGGGCAGTAATTCAGCCTTTTGGGGAGGAGCATGGTCTTCCGTGTGCTTACGCGTGGCCATCTTGATAAGGAGTGATTTGGCACATGAAAATACTGAACGTCAGCGTGTAATTCGAGGAAAGGCCCTTAGCGCGTAAGCACGTCTGCACGCATACGCGATTTCATTGGACCGAAGGCCCTTCAAGCGTAAGCGCCTCTGTGACATGGCGCGCGCGGGCGTTTCCCTCAGCACGGGTTAAAAGTGAGCGGGGGCAGCAGTTCACTGTACGTGCCTTTCGTGGAGACCGTCGTGTGTTGCTGCTTCCTGTTGTTTCGCGCGCTATCACAACTTCACAGCTATCAAGGACGTATCTCTTCTTTTGGTGGGGGTATTGGCTACGCGTGTTTTTCTGCATCGTGCTAGTCAGACGGTGAGTCGCACACGCTATTTTTCCCACGGAGGGTGCCCCTGTGTATCACACCCATTTTCGAGGTCATAGTAGCCTGCATGTCCCACGCGTACGCGTTATTCATGTTATTGGGTGGCACCGCGTACTGCGGGAGGTTGATTCCATGCACGTAGGCTGTAGGTTTGCGTGCACGGTTTTACTGCAGTTTTGGGGTGCTTGAGCGTTGCATGACCCGTCACTACATCACCGGGGTCACATACAACCTTGCAGGTGCAGGGGGGCTGTTAACATCTTGCTTCCCACCCCCTTCACCCCAATTGCCCAGGTCAATTGTGGTGTACACCTCACATTGGCACTACTCCATCTGTGCCGGCACTACTACATCTGTGCCATGGTTGGGAGGACACCAAAGGTGAGGGGCGCCTCAGCTGGGCATACTCCTTGTGGCGGGCGTGGTAGGGGACGTGGCCGTGGTGACCAGGGAGTAGGGGGACTCCAGGGTGTCCAGGGCGGCCACAGAGGGGGAAGAGGCAGGGGTGCGCCACTTGAGCACAATGTTGTGCCATGTGTTGGTGCAGTCATGCCACCACCCCCTGTGGTTCCGGGGGATGCAGCTTCTGCATCTGGCACTGGCGCCCGTGTGACCCGGCAGTCCGTAGTATCGACTGCCACTGGCCCAAGGGTAGTGGTAGCTGCAGGTGCAGCTGTAGACACCGCCACCCTGGCTCAGGGTCTGCCAGCGCAGGCTGCGTTGGCACTTGAGGAGCCCTTGGTAGATTTCCAACCGGCCACAAGGGAAACCATAGGGGCACGCAGGGCTGCTCTGACCAAGACATGTGTCCCTGGGGCAGTTATGTCATCTGCTGCCCCGAACAGCCGGATGTTGGCAAGTGCAGGGGGAAGTGCAGGGGCAGATGCACCCAACAACACCCCGGTTGTGAGTCTGCCAACCAGGACTGTTGCGGTCAGTGACCCTGCCACAGCGGATGTTGCTGCGCAGGGTCTATTAGAGGGCACCCAGATGCCACTGACACAAGTCAGGCCTTTGGTCATCCCTCCACCTGCCACTCCCTTGGCTCAATCCACCGAACCCACTGGCCATACTGGTCAGGGCGGTATTAGCCAGCCAGGGTCTGCGCCACAGTCCAAGAGGAGGAAGGTTGCACCTGCAGCACAGTCTGGGACCCCACACACAGCCACGACCTCCTGCATGTCGAGGAAGAAGCCTTTCTGCAAGCAGGAACTGGACTTCCTCGTGGACTACGTGCGGGGCCACAGCTGTGACATGGTAGTGGGTGCCAATAGTCAGACTACGGCTGCCCACCGTGACACCCACTGGAAGCATGTTGTCGAACATGTCAGTTCATTCGCCATGAAGTGCGCACGGCGCAAGAGTGCAAAAAGCGTTGGAATGACCTCAAACGCAGTGCTAAGGCTAAGCGTGCCTCAAATTACAACTGGACTCTGGTGACTGGCGGTGGGCCTGCACCAGAGGAGGAAGAGCTCACTCCGCATGAGGCACTCGTTGCAGAGTTCATACCACCTGAATTGGTCAAAGGAGTGGGAGAGATGCTGGACTTTGATGCCCAGTCCAGTGAGTGTTGATGCGTGTTTGTTGAGGACGTGTGTTTCACTTGTGGGATGTGTTGTGCATGATTGCCACTACATGTGACGTGTACATGGTCCTGATGTTTAAGTAATGCAATGCTTCCGTGATGCATGTCTGCTCTGCTGGATGCTGGACATGTGGAGCAGACGGGGACTCTCCGCATCACCACTATTGCACCCTACTCACATGCTGGTCACAAATATGCCCCTCTGGTCCATGTTCCAGCTCACTGGCCCTTCTGCATGTGGCGTGGGGTGACCTTCCTCTCAGCCCAGGCACAATGTCATTGCATGACTGACGTGCATGTGTCCTCTGCCTGCATGCAGGTACTCCATGTAGGCATGCTCCCTTGCCCCTCCTCCACCACTCTGCACCCCAGTTCCACCTTTGCACTGGTCTGCTTCAATCTTGCCAATGTGTACTTTCTTGTTCATCCGTCCTGTGTACATGCTAACTTCCAGCGTACAATCTGCCAGACATATGCCGTGTGGTACAGCCTTAGTACTCGATGCAGGGTATCTCACTTGTATTGTGCATAGGTCAGATGTCCCGCAGGGACATGAGTGCCCATTCATGCTCCATGTGCATTGCACGCATGCCCCTATGTGTCCTTGACTGGATGATCACTGTAATACAAGTCCTGGGTGACATACATTGCATGGCATCTCATCAGCCTTCCCATGTCAACTGTGGCACAGTACTGCGTTGCACACATGTTTAGGGTCTGACAATCTGTGTGGCTCACAGGCCTCAGCCTGTTTAATGGCCAATGACTCTGTCTGACTGTTGTAGTGTCTTCTTCACACGTGGGCGGCCTCCAGAGTTTCCATCATGTGTCCTGCTTACTGTCCCATCATCATTTGCAGTGTTGTCACTTGAATCACATTAAGCTGTTGATGCCAGTCAACACTGCCTGTCAATACACAGGTGTATGGTCAGCCTTTTGATACCATGCTAAGCATCCCTGCTTTTGTACTTGGGTGGAGGGGTGCTTGGCTTGTAGATATGCTACCCATTGAATGCATAGTGCACATGATGCCTGAATTTGACCTTGCACTGCCTTCACATTTCCTGACACACACCATGGAGTCCTTGTACATGTAGGTAGTGAGTGACGTACACATTTTCTGCACTGCATAGACCCACTTCCATGCAAACTGCCACCTTTCAACAGGTCTGATAACAGAAGCAATTCAAAGTTGACCCAGCATGCATGCCAGGTTCTATGTTGTGTGTCACATGTCTGCCTGATGTGTTTGTTGTCGGTGTGTGTGTGTGTTGTGTGCTTCTGACATGTATAGTGACCTTTTTTCTCTCTATTTTTCAGGTGATGACGCAATGGAGGAGGAGGATAGTGTTGTCATGCCAGACACAGGGTTGTTACCACTACATCAACCCGGCACAAGTGGGGGTCGTGGGGTGGTGGGCCACGAAAACCCCCAAGTGATACAGTCCATCTTGTCTCTGGCTGCCTATGAGTCCAGCCTTGATGACGACTCTGACGTCCATGTAGAGTTGGATGAGCATGAAGTCCATGTGTCAGGGTTGAGTGATTCTGATGTGGACACTCCTCTGTCCGCGACACCTGCACTGAGGGATCAGACAGTCTTGGTTCCTCCGCCCGTGGTGGATCAGGACGCAGGGTCACCCTCCACACCAGTCACTGATGTGCCTGGGACATCACGTCGACGGGGGCATGTAGTCGCGCAGCCGCGGGTGGTGCCAACACAGCGAGGACACCCGGTCCTTAGGTCCCGCAGGGGTCAAGCCCAGCAACGCGGTCGCCGCGCGCAACCGCAGTATACTGAGTGGGAGCAAGACATGACTGCCAATTCAGAACGGCAGGGGGCAGCAATGGAGAACATCGCTGAGAGCATGGAGCGTGTGGCCTGATCTGTGCTCCCCCCGGCTAGGCAGGTGCTTCTCCAGCAGCAGGCGGCACGGTCAACAGCCCGCTCGCTCAGGCTGGGCATGGCGGCCTCATACAGGGCACACCAGGCTGAAATGTCACCTCTGTGTAAAGCAATTGCTGCTCATGCAGAGGCGCACATGGATGCCCTGAGGGAGGAGTATGCTTCCCTCAAATCCACTCTGGGTGTCCTTATGATGTCCCAGAGGCAGCGGGCAGAGGAGAGGTTTGCACAGCTTGAGCGTACCATCTCGGCTGAGCTACAGGCTTGCCGGGAGGTGCAGCGGTTGTCCAGCCAGGCCTTGCAGGAGGAACTCTGTGTTACACGTGCTACCTTGCAAGAGGAAGCACATGTATCACGTGAGGTTCTGCATGCAGACCTACGTCACATCGCCACACAGAACCAGGCTCACCCGTCCGGCAGACTTGCTGCCAACGAGGGGCAAGCTGTGGCTAGGCGTGGCCAGGCTACTGTGCCACATCCTCCTTTCCAGGATGAGCCAGACTCGGACGACCATCTATCTCCCACATAGGTCGGGCTGTGCAGGCGTTGAGCCATTGGAGGTTTTCTTTTGGCTCAGCATCATCGCATCGTGTTGAGCAGCACTCTGTACCTCCCCCCTAATGGGTGCCTCCCCTACCCCCCGGCCATTTTTGATTTTTCTTTTCGTTTAGTTAGTTAAGCTTCTGTTTGATAGTTAGTTTAATTAGGTAATGTAGGTTTTTCATAGTTAGTGTAATTAGTTAATATAGTTTAAAATTGCTTGTCTATTGTGCTTTCATGTGACGGTGTTGTGCTTTGTGGCTTTTGAAAACATCCACTGTCTGTTCCAGCTGGGCCCTTCAGGCTTGTCTTGTGTATGTGTTTGCTGCTTGGGGTCGTTGACTCACATATGCCACTCCTGCCTCCCTTATCCATGGGCTTGCAAGGATGGTTCGGTGTGACAGCCTATTGCACAAGGGCTTTGGACTGTCATATCTGTGGCATGTCTGGTGCTTTGTAACTTGTGTTAACACCCCTAGTGGGGATGATTGCGGTGTTATTGACCACTGTTCAGCTTTTGCTAGATGGGGTGTTTCATGATTATTGTGTACATTCATTGCTATGCATTGTGTAGTATGTTTCTTATCTTTACTGTACATGTGCTTGTTGCAATTCATGCCGTAGATAGTCTGTTCCACACTTTGGATGGGAAAGACGGACTGATGGTGTGATTTTTGATGTAAGTCTCTGACATGGTACAGTAATGAGATGCCTGAAGAGACACACACAGATGACTTTAAAGCATTAATCATGTGTTTCATGCCCTTTCTGCAGGGGGATGAGCCTCCAGACCACCTTTGCCAGCAGACATGGCCCATTGGACGTCTGGATTCTGGACACGTTTGTTGGTGCCCACATGCAGATGTGTGCGCAAGCAGAGGCACAGGGATTGCAGACCAACATCCTAGAACTGCTGACGTGTTCCAAGGAACTCCAGGCAAGTTGAGCAGCACAGGGGGGTCGCAACACAGCAAAGCTTCCACCAGGCCAGTTGCACATGCAGGCTTAGTAGCAGCACTGAGGGTGAGCTTGGACGAATATTGGTGTTGAAGCACACAAGACAGCTCAGGTGTGTGGGTGGACTGATGGCTGTTGATTGTAAGGTTGTCTGGGGCACCTGCAGGGGCAGTGGCACATACCCTCCGGCACACCAAGGTCCATTGAGGCACTTGTATCAACCATGTAGCCTTCCGAGACATGGAAAGGAGCAGCTCACAGGGACATACAGCAAGGGACATACTCGGGTGCAGTGCATTTCATTTACATGTACATTTTGAAACATGCACTGCCTACTTTGTTTCGGTCATGGTGGAACACGACTTGTTCTGAAGTCATGCCTTGCTATATGGGTCTGTCTGCTTACCCAGGGAACATTGCATGTTGTGTGAATTGTGACACATTGGTGTTCCATTTGCCACGCACCCACCGGCGGCTGACTTACTGCATTGACTGTGTATGACCCATCACAGGGGTAATGTTACATATGGGTATGAAGCATCCACACCAGATTGTCTGTTTGTAGAGTAGTTTGTTGCTAGGGAGCATATTTGGTGGTGTGTTTTTGTGTTATGGGCATGCACAGATTATTAACTGTGGCTCTCTTTGCAGCATTGAAGTGCTCCTGTAACCGGACCTGAGAGTGTGCAGGCAGGAGGCCAGCACTCAAAACCAGAGCTAAGTGTCTTGTTGTTTTTCTTTCAAACTGCTCTGCATAGGCTTGCTGGGGGGTGCACTAATGCATGGATGAATGTGTAATTCAATTTGGTATGTTTTTTTTTTCCCCTAATCACCCGGAGTCCTATCCAATTCTAAACCCTGTACCCTCTACCCGGTGTTCCTGCTTCCTGTACCTATCCAACCAACGTTCCCTAACCCTCTTTCCCCGCTGGGGTTGCCAATGCCTGTGTAAGCCCCAAGCTTGCAGGCGCCGAAACTCTAGAGGGGGTGGTTGGTTCGTGCCACTCCTAAGCCTGGACTCCAGAAGGTCATGACAATGATGTACAAGTTTGTTCGGATTGTGTATGTGTTCATGCAGGTAGTGCATTTTCGTGCATTCCCTACTTTCATGTGTCATTCCTCCTCCCCTCTCCTGCCACTCATTCCAGTTATCCAGTGTGACAACGCCTGTCCCGACTGCATATCCCTGACCCTCCTTCCCCACCAGGGTCTCAGAGGCCTGTGTGAGATTGACATTGCAGGCACCCGGGCCACGGTGGGGGTAGTTGGTTCATGCCACTCCTGCGCCTGTACACGGGACCTGTGACAGTACACATCCATTCGTGGTGCATCATTCTATGTTATGTACCACATGGTTCACATCCTGTTGTGACATTGTTTTACTGTGCTACCTTGGTTGTTACATCATTGTGGTAGTACTTGGCCTTTGTGAGGTACTGCTACTTCAAGTCATCTAGTGGAGGCTGTTCTGGTTCGTTTTTCTGCCTTGGATTTTGTGATTTTGCAAATGAAGGTGGACTCTGAGGGTGCAGGCACCTTTTTACACACAAGGTTGGAGATGGTGCCGTAGGGGAAGGGTGATCCTGTGGCCAGGTGAAATTGAGGGTTGAAGGCTCCATGACCCAGGTGCAGTTGTTCAGTGGGTCATGGTCATTTGTGAGGGAGGGGGGGGTGTTTTGTTGTTGATAGTTGCCTTGCCCTGCAGTGTGATGGGAACCCTGGCATTGTAATTGTGGTATCCTATGTACATGTTGTGTTCTGCTGATCAATGCCTGTTCATGTGTTGTGTTTGCCTTTCAGGTGTGAGGGGATAGTTGTGGTTTGACATGCTGGGGTGTACACATGGTGAATGTTCACATGTGATGTGTAGAGGACACTGATGGTCACTTGATTGCACATGCATATGTTGAGTGCATGTCCTTACTGACCCACACACTCGCAATATGATGCACTACATGTACAACCACCCTTGGATATCCATGTGTACACTGTGTTTGCCTTCTGGTGCCCACTGTGTCCCTGCAGCACATGTTCTGTGACCAATTATGGATCCTGTACATGCCTAATTTGCTTTTTGATGTGGTTTGTCGCTTAGATGTGATGCTCAGGGTGTGCATCACACACAATAGCTGTTAACTGTGCTGTGCGCTGAGCAGTGTGTTGCAGGAGTTGGACACAGCACACAGAAGCTGCAGTGTTGATTTTGCAATGCACAATATGCATGTAGACAGGCATTCATTGTTATGTTATGTCTACAACTTTTGTAATGCATTTGGGAATGACTTATTTTGGGTGGGAGGTTGTTGGTCAGTCATTTCATCTGATTCCATGTCAGGCATCATTGTCTGATGCCAATGTACATTTTTGACATGGCAATGTGTACCTTATTGATACTGTTTTGGTGTATGGCTATTGATTGCCATGTCATGTTGTGGTTTGGGAGGGTTTGACTGACATAACAGTGATGGTCATGGCCTGTTTTGCAGGTGTGTGTGATTCACACCTTGCATGTCAGGGTCAGCCGCTTGGATCTGCAACTGGGCCACTCTCACCGACCTCGGTCCCTGGCCCAGCCACTCTCCACTTGCACTGCCTCCCTGGCAACCCCTGCACTGCGGGACTGTCTCTCTATCCCTACAGCCCCCCCTTCCCAGCACTTGTCTGCACTTACATTTGCAGTTGCCACCAGCTCGCCTATTTATTTGTTTTTTATTCTACTTACCCTTTACTGCACTCCCCCGTCCCCTTCCCCTTGCACTTTTCCCTTCCCCCTACCCCTGCACTTGCGCAATCTAAATGACACCTGGCCTAGTAGTATCGTTGTCTGTCTTCCCTTGTTCCCCCCTCCCTGCCTCGTTGCACCTTGAAACACTTGTGTATAGGCACGTTACAAATGCCATATCATGTCATGTCATATGTCATATGTGTGCCTTTTGGTCACACAGGATAGCTTGTGTTTAAGTAGCTAGGGATGCAGACAATGTGGCACTTCCATGGCAACAATCTCAGGGTGGTAAGGTTGTGACAGTTGACTGTCTCTTTGTCATCATCGATTGTCACCTGGTATGTGCCAGGCCTGTGTGCACTCCGCAGGGGTGGGAGTTTAGGTGAAAAATGTGGCCACAAGCTGGGTCCGGGCTTCCTCACCACGTGCCCTGTCCCCTCCCATGGGCAGCACCTGTGCCTGTGGTTGGGGATGTGGGGACACCACCATGTCCACACGTACGCCCTGCCGTGTTGCAACATTGTGCAGGACACATGCTGCTACAATGATCCTGCACACTACTGGGGGTGCATAGAGTAGCTGCCCGCCAGAGCGGTCAAGGGAGCGGAAACGTGACTTGAGCACTCCGAATGTGCGCTCCACTATGGCCCTGGTTGCAATATGGGCGGCGTTGTATCTTACCTGGGGTGGTGTGGTGGGGTTCCGGATTGGCGTCATCATGTGGTTGCTCAGAGGGTAGGCACTGTCCCCTGGAGAGGTGTAAATGGTTGTGATTATTGGGGTTTGTTTATTTGTGTGTGTGTGTGTGTGTGACATGCATGCATGTGCAAGGGCATTTGTACTCACCTAGGAGCCATGTGTCGCCATGCTGCCCAGCTTCCAGGGCCCGGCTCAGGGCGGACATTCTGTATATGAAACTGTCATGGGTGGAGCCAGGGGAGTTTGCATAGACAGAGGTGATGATTCCCTTTGCATCGCATACCACCTGTACATTGATGGAATGCCAGTGCTTGCGGTTTCAGTAGATGTGCTCAGTGGCCCTAGGTGGACGTAGGGCCACATGGGTGCAATCTATGGCACCAAGCACTTTGGGGAAGTGTGCCACCCTGTAAAAATCCAGGACAACGGCCTGCCTTTCTGCGGGGGTTCTGGGCATGTATATGTGCCTGCGGACTGAGGGGCGCGCTGTCATGATTGCCAGTACCTGGTGTAGGCAGTGTGACTGTGTGGCCTGTGAGACCCCCCCCCACTATGGCAGTGGTCCGCTGAAATGACCCAGTGGCCAAAAAATGCAGGACATTGAGCACCTTCTCCAAGGGGCTCAATGCTTGGGAGCAAGGGGTGGGGGATGTAAGGACATCTTCCCACGCCCTGAACAGGTCTAGGATGATATGGGGTGGAAACCTATACCTGCCGTAGACCTGGTCGTCAGGCATCCCAAAAGGGCTTGTCCGTGGTGCGAAAATGAGTGCCCTGGCTATTCTCCTCCTCCTGTGGTGTCCCACGATCAGTACTGTGACAAATGGGGCATTCATCGTAGCTGTATATACGTGTTTCTTGTTTGTGCGCACTTTTATACTCTGCGCGGGGACGCTTCCGCCTGCCTTCCTGTGGCGGACGCGTTGACGCCTGTGTGCGTCTTTTGCCGTGCGCGGGTTTCCCGTATTCGAATCCATGAATACGGGTTGTTTGCGTGAATGTGGGAGTTCCGTGTAGTTCCCTGCAGTACTTCCCCAGTTACACCTTCTTTTTCTCGCATTATTCCCCATTCCGCGTGTTACGGCCACTATTCCGCCCACTTTGGTTGTGTGCACCGCGCTACGTGCGCTTTTGCTGTGCGCGTAGCGCATGCCGTGTGTGCCCGCGTGCGCCATGGCAGGATTTGGCGCACGGACAGCGGGAAACACGCGCAGCGTCTTCCTTGAATTCCACGCGTGCGCGTGCGCTGGGTTTCTCACGCTTGCGCCACCTTGTGCCTGCTTGCGCTGGGATTTTTCGGCGCACATTTGCTCCATGAATCGACCCCTCTGTCTCCAAAGTAGCACAGAGAGGTAACAAGTCCAATCACTTAATTCCACGTACTCCATGCCAGTGTACTTCCACATATGGGAATCCAGGATCTACACCTACTCCACAGCTTTCTGCATGCACCCTCAACCAATGTATCCACGAGTCTCCCAAAATCCAAACAATCTGTTTTCTGAAACACAAAGCCATAGCTATCTGTTCTTCTCTCAGCAAAAAGAGTATCTGAGAAACTCTCTCCTGGCACAACACACCCACTAAACTTTCCTGACCAATCCCTTTCTATGCTCATTCTCATTTGCATGGCTTCCCAACCCAAAAATCCCCGGGTGTAACACGCGATGTACGCGAACTACCGCCATGTCCGCGGACATATCGTAACATGGACAGCCCTTCTACCATTTACACTTCACTCTCTGTGCCATTCCATGATTGGATGTAGTTAAGAAGTCACATGACCATCCACCAATCACATCCAAGACCTCTACTTATAACTGCATCATCATAGATCAGCACTGCACATGTACTGTGAATCTCTCTGAGTACAAGTGTCATTTCATTAGAAAGCACCTTCTACAAGAAATACTGTACAAGTCTCCAAAAATTCTACTTGCAGCTCCATGCATATCCATATGCATGACCACAAACAACAGGTATGCATATTTTCCTTAAAGTACATGAACAAATGTTATACTTTCATATAAACAGATTAACTGACTTTTATCTTGTATTATCTGTAAAATGAATCTACTGTCTTTTTTTCAATCTCCTAAAATCAACTGTCACTTACAAACCTTTATACTATTTAATTTCTTTATACACACACACACACTCAAATCATGTTGCACTAACATTTCTGAAATAAAATATATAGACTACATAAAGTCAAACAATATTGCATGCACACTCTATGTTCAAATCTCAAAAAACAATACTTGTACAATTACATGAACATTTTATTTTATTTATTGAATTACTTACATTTATATAGGACAAGCAGCCCATGACATTGAGGCACTATTACTTGCAAAAGCTTAGTTACAGGAATAGTGGTATTCAGTGGTACATTATGAACTCCACAAGGCATACTGAAGATATTTTGTTTGCTACAGTTAGTCATTGCAATACAGTTTATTCATTAACAACATATGATTTGTATTCAAGTGGTGCAACGTATCTTATGTGAATAAGATAGTTTTAATGGTTTTGAGGAAGGCGCTGAGGATGTCAATTAAAAACAATCAATGTCTAAATTAAAAACAGTGGTATATACAAACAAAATTACTAATATATTTCTTTTACAATTGCAGAGAAGACCATTCTCCTGAAAAGAAGCAGCCGATTTTGAAGTACAATGAACAACTAAGAGGTAACCTGCTCATTTTAGAAAAAAAGTAAGTTGAATACCACCATAATATTTCTATTATTACTAAAACAAACTGTAAGAATAATTCATGCTATTTCTGTACCTAAAAATAGAGATTCTGCACCATTCTGACAAAAAAATCCCCATTTCTTAAACAGCGATTTACATCCAGAATGGCCCACTAATTTCTATTTTTCGACACACAAATTACCCAACTCAGCCACTAGAATTTTGATGTTATAGAACAAACAACTGTTTTAATTGTATAGCATTAGATTTACTATTTGTACTTCTTCAGACCACTAGCTTACTTTTTTCTGTCATATGAACCCCAGTTTAGTAACACATTAATTCAAGAATACCCATCCCTACTAGTTGCAGTTGCCCAATGCACAATCACACACCATTACATACATCTTTATCATCTTACTCAAACACTCATGCACACAGCACACATACGTTGCAGAACACCCCAACCCATACCTTCTTTATTTTTTTCAACAGACCCTAAAGAATGCCTACCAAAAATCAAGTCTGTAGAAAGCAACGCAGAAGTAGAGCAAATGAAAATAAAAGTGTCCAACATAAGCATCCATCTCTAGCAGAATTTGTAAAAAAAAGTTGAAACAAAACAGCTAATGCAGTCATTTAGTGAAACAAAAGAAGTTTCAAGTACAAAAACATTGCCTCCTCTATCAAAATGTAAAACAAACCAGAAAACAATTAACAGAAAATCAGCTATCAATACAGATAAAACTGCTTCTATAAATCTTGATATAGTGCAAAGTAAGCATACCAAGAAAAGTATTTTAGCCAAAATGTTCCGTCACAAAGTCCTTCAAAATCTTATAAAAACAGGAGAGAAACCAGGTTCAACCCTTAAAACCTATCGTAGGAAATTAATCTTAGAAGCGCTAACAGACAGTGCAATTCTTCTCAAAAGAAAGTTATTTATTTTAGTGTTAAAGAAAATGAAACCACTAACAAAACTAATAACTAAATTACAAAAAAGACTTCTCAATAAATGAAATGTCAACAGAAAGAACTTCTTAAGTATCTGCAGAATTGAATGGAGTCACACTACAAGCAAAGAACCAAACTTTAATGAAGAAGCATACAAACAAAAGCAAACAAATACAATTGCCATACATAGCAGTGGTCGAGGTTATGAAAACGTTAATAATACCATAATGGAACAAGAAGTACTCCTTACAAAAATATGCCCTGAAAACTTAGAATTACCCCTCCATTCAACTGAATCAGAACGTCTAGTGTACAAATGGCCATGCACATCAATGTGTAACATTCCCAAAAAAAAATTTGAGTCTTTACGCCAATTCCTCAATCAATATGTGAAATGCAAAGACAAAATCAAAATTAAACTACTGCAAAATATGGATACCTGTCCAGTACGCAAGTACACAGGACTACAAGGACATTCATTGGCCTGCATTACAGGACCTACGTGCAAAGCCACCTCCCATGATATCAAAAGGATATCAACACATCATTCAACTATATGAAATCTAGTTTATAAACTGTACTATGCTAAAAGTCCTGCTTTAGCACTAGCCAATTTAAATAACATTCTTCTACATGGTACAGCAAAAGACTTACTTGAAGAAATCGACTATATCCAGAAAAAATATTTTTGAAGTGAAAGCCCGTTACAGAATGAAATAGCTGTAAACCAAATTAGTAACAATTGTACGCATGGCAACCTTTTACTATACACATACAAAAAAGAAATACTCAAATTTAAAAGTACATCAGCTGAAGTACCAAACGATGTGTGTGTATGTTGACGCAGAATTTTTATAAAAGTAACACAAAGTCTGTAGACCTATCATACAAAATAGAAGACAATGAAGATTCTAAATGGTTTGAATTAGCTCTCTACCTTTGCAGAAAACAAATACGAAATAACTGACCCCTTAATACTTTGCAGTTACTGCACTACAAAACTTGACAACAACCAAACTCCTTCACGTGCTATCACAAATAATTTGGAATTATATCCACTACCAAAACCCCTTCAACAACTTAATTTATATGAGAGCATCACAATTCAAACAGTGCACCCATTTCAAGCAATAATATGCCTTCAACCAAAAACTGCAAAATTACCTCCCTCTGAATTAGTGAAAGGTATTCGTGGAAAAGTAGTGTATTTACCATTAGATCTAAAAGAAAATGTGCACACTCTAGGAGTGCCACGTCCAATGCAGCAATCTTTAATTATCTTAGTAAATGGAGTACCTACAAAAGACAAACAAATTTGGCAACAGCTGGTAGATTGTAAACCAAATTAGTAACAATTGTACGCATGGCAACCTTTAACTATACACATACAAAAAAGAAATACTCAGATTTAAAAATACATCAGCTGAAGTACCAAACCATGTGTGTGTATGTTGCCGCAGAACTTTTTATAAAAGTAACACAAAATCTGTAGACCTATCATACAAAATAGAAGACAATGAAGATTCTAAATGGTTTGAATTAGCTCTCTACCTTATAGCAGAAAACAAATACGAAATAACTGACCCCTTAATACTTTGCAGTTACTGCACTACAAAACTTGACAACAACCAAACTCCTTCACGTGCTATCACAAATAATTTGGAATTATATCCACTACCAAAACCCCTTCAACAACTTAATTTATATGAGAGCATCACAATTCAAACAGTGCACCCATTTCAAGCAATAATATGCCTTCAACCAAAAACTGCAAAATTACCTCCCTGTGAATTAGTGAAAGGTATTCGTGGAAAAGTAGTGTATTTACCATTAGATCTAAAAGAAAATGTGCACACTCTAGGAGTGCAACGTCCAATGCAGCAATCTTTAATTATCTTAGTAAATGGAGTACCTACAAAAGACAAACAAATTTGGCAACAGCTGGTATATTTACATAAAGTTAGAGAAGCCTTGCAATATCTTAAAGAGAATAATGAATATCACAAAGAAATTAATATTGAAGAAAACTCGAAGGATACAACTGAAATAATTCAAGAGACACAAGAAGCTCATCAATTTGAGCTCCTAGATCCTGCTACAATATCAAATACGTTAGACCATTATAAAATTCATCCATTGCACTCTAATGACACCTTAGAAGATGCACTGGAAGCGTACCAAATGTGTCAAACAAAAGGATCACCAATCAGCATATGGGAAAAAAGTATAGAAGCATGTGCTTTTCCTCTACTCTTTCTTACTGGCAAAGGAGGAAGGTACGATGATAGACCTATTCAAATATCAGCATCAGAATACCGCTCATTACGGATGTATTCTGAAGATCCCAGATTTAGACAAAATGTGGAATACATATTCCACCTACTCTTTGAAAAAGAACTAGCAACTTTATGTTACGGACTTGTACACATATTAAAATCAGGATTGCACTTTCAAAATATGACAGCTACACAAATATTACAAAAAGTTCAACAAAAAGATGAGATTTTACAATGAAATATTACAAATCTACTAGCAAATATGCGTGGTACTAAAGAGTACTGGTCTCGACGTCATGGAGATGTACGATGTATGATCAGAAACCTTGGCCCACCCCCTTGTTTGTTACATTAAGTTGTGCAGAATATGCATGGGAAGATTTACATGATTTCCTATGCATATCAAACAAAACAAAACAAACATAGATATACTAACACCTGCAGAACTTTGTTCTCTGGATCCTGTTAATGTTTCAAGATATTTTCACCATCGCTTCATTGCTATGCTACATTTTATTTGTAATAAAACTGTTCCTCCCCTTGGAGAAGTGCAACACTTCTTTTGGAGAAAAGAATACCAAGCCAGAGGAGCACCACATATCCACATGCTTTCATGGATTAAAGTTGCTCCTAAATTTGGTCAAGACAGTGATGCCACTCTTTTACAGTTTATTGAAAAATATGTCACTTGTGAAATTCCATCAGAATCCACAAATAGTGATCTTCATGCACAAATTTTACAATTTCAAAGACACAAATGTGGCAAATATTGTCGTCGCAAATACAAAAACAAAGGGAAATAGTACACCAAATGCCAATTTGGTTACCCTAGACCAGTTACAAATACAGGTCAAGTGAACAACCTCATGTCTTCAGTTAGACATAGGGCCTCATCACGACTTGGGCGGTAACGGTAACGCTATTAGCGTGGGCGGTATTAGCCCTACCGCTGAACTCCCCGGCGCTAATAGCGCCGGATCACGAGTTCGACGGTAATTTAAGTCCCCATTCCCCACTGAGCCCATTCGGGAATGCCCCATTCCCCATTGGGCTCAATGGGGAATCTTTGCACTAAAACCGCCGGCGGATTTCCCGCTGGCGGTAATAGCGCACATTTTCAGCGGATTTCCCCCCAGCTCAGAGCTGGGGCGAAATCCGCCGAAGCCCTGATTCGGCGGACCCTTAAATCCAGTGTTAATAGCGCTACCGCCAAAGTCGTGATGAGGCCCATAGTGTTAAAGGTAAGTCACCTAAAAATACATATTACATAAAAAGAAAAGAAGAAGAAAAATATATCAATGATTACAATGCAATCATTGCCCACTTACGGAATGCAAACATAGATGTGCAGTACATTGCAGACAATTCTACTGCAGTTGCACGATATGTCACAGCATACTTAACCAAAGCAGAAAAGACAGAGCTGAAAGACCTCCGGAATGACCTGTCATCAGATAAAACAGTGTCTCAGAAATTGTACAGCTTGGGCATAAAAATGCTCTCCCATAGAGAATGTGGATCCTATGAAGCAGCTGATCGTTTAACTGGTACTGCATTGTATGGTAAATCTGAAAATATAGTATGGCTAAGTCTTGGTCCAGCTAAATCTAGAAAAAGAGTTCTAAATTCATACGAAGATATAGAAACAATAGCCAAACATGATCCCAACAGCCAAGACATTTTAAAAAACAATTTATTGGACACATACTACCCAAACATAAGTACCACTTTGGAAACCATGTGTCTATACCACATAGCCCAAAACTACACATACAAAAATAATATAAAACCTGATGAAAAAAAAGTAAATACAGAGTGACAAACTGTGAAGGCAGCTTATTAAAATTCACAAAACCAAATTTAATTAATCATTTCAAATTGTCATTAAAGACTCCTCAACATAAAGAAGTATGTCACATGTCCCTGCTACAACTCTTTAAACCACGGAGAAAAGAACAAGAAATACTAGAGAACTATGAGTCATATGAAGACGCTTTCAAGCACAATGCACAGCAACACGAAGAAGAACTCCAGGCCCAATTAGATAAGGACACTCCTGACAGTAGTCAACCATCTGTAACAGGAAGCCAAGAACCACTGGGAGAACCACTAATAACAAATGAGGCAGAATTAGCTATGATAGAAGTAGAAAACACCATGGGGGTAATTCATAGAATTCAGCGCACAAGTGGCGCACGCGGCTGGCGCACAGTGTGCGCGTGTGAATCCCTGCGCCAGCCGCGTGCGCTAAAATCCATTTCTGCGCACAGCGTATTCATGGATTTCAGCCACCAAAACCAGCTGTGGCGCACAGTGGCGCGGCGACCCTGCAGCAGCGCCAGTTACGCCCCCAAGAATGCCTCTCGCGCAGGGAAAAGCCATCAATATACCCAATCCAGCACAAAGGGCTGCCCCAACCCTGTAACAGCACGGCAAGCAGGATACGTGTATCACTGGGGTGCGCGGGAAGTACCTCACGCGATTGGCCCCGTGCGAGCAGGGTACACGTATTTCAGGGGTGCGCGGGAAGTTCCACACGCAAATTCCGCAGGGTACGCATATCTCAGGGGTGCGCGGGAAGTGCCACATGCGATTTCAGCAGGGTACGTGTATTTCAGGGGTGCGCGGGAATTTCCACACGCGATTGGGCCCGTGCGAGCAGGGTACGCGTATCTCAGGGGTGCGCGGGAAGTGCCACACGCGATTTCAGCAGGGTACGTGTATTTCAGGGGTGCGTGGGAATTTCCACACGCGATTGGGGGTACGCATATCTCAGGGGTGCGCGGGAAGTGCCACACGCAATTTCAGCTGGGTACGTGAATTTCAGGGGTGCGCGGAAAATTCCACACGCGATTTCATCATGGTACATGTATTTTGGGGTGCGGGGGAAGTTTCACACGCGACATCAGCAGGGCACGTGTATTTCAGGGGTGCGCGGGAAGTTCCACACGCGATTTCATCATGGTACGTGTATTTTGGGGTGCGGGGGAAGTTTCACACGCAACATCAGCAGGGCACGTGTATTTCAGGGGTGCGCGGGAAGTTCCACACGCGATCTCATCAGGGTATATGTATTTTGTGGTGCGGGGGAAGTTTCACACGCAACATCAGCAGGGTACGTGTATTCCAGGGGTGCGCGGGAAGTTCCACACGCGATTCCATCAGGGTACGTGTATTACAGGGGTGCGTGGGAAGTTCCACACGCGATTCCATCAGGGTACGTGTATTACAGGGGTGCGCGGGGAGCACCACACGTGAATTGCATGTGTGGGTCCTCCCAGGTGTTCCCTCTACACCCTCCACGGCCCCTGCAGGTGGCTCACACCACAGGGGCCTACCCTACACATGTCCTGCAGGCACACCATCCACCATGGCCATGACCCCCAGCCAACCCACATGTCAACTTGCAATACTGCCCACCAACGCATGTCCCCCTGCACCCCCAGTTACCAGGGGCACCATCCACCAGGCCACCACCCATGTCTCCCAGCACCCCCACCCCCCAGCAGTGCAGGGGCACCCACCACCAGGCCCCCACCCATGTGTCCCAGCACCCCCACCCCCCAGCCACCAGGGGCACCCACCACCAGGCCCCCATCCATGTCTCCCACCACCCCCACCCCCCATCAGTGCTGGGGCAGCCTCCACCAGGCCCCCACCCATGTCTCCCACCACCCCCACCCCCCAGCACTGTGGGGCACCTGCCAGCAGGCCCACACCCATGTCTCCCACCACCCCCACCCCCCAGTCACCAGGGGTAGCCTCCACCAGGCCCCCACCCATGTCTCCCACCACCCCCACCCCCCAGTCACCAGGGGCAGCCTCCACCAGGCCCCCACCCATGTCCCCCACCACCCCCACCCCCCAGCAGTGCAGGGGCAGCCTCCACCAGGCCCCATCCATGTCTCCCAGCACCCCCACCCCCCAGCCACCAGGGGCAGCCTCCACCAGGCCCCCACCCATGTCTCCCAGCACCCCCACCCCCCAGCAGTGCAGGGGCAGCCTCCACCAGGCCCCCACCCATGTCTCCGAGCACCCCCACCCCCCCAGCAGTGCAGGGGCAGCCCCCACCAGACCCCCACCCATGTCCAACTCATGTCTCCCACCACCCCCACCCCCCAGCACTGTGGGGCAGCCTCCACCAGGCCCCACCCATGTCCAACTCATGTCTCCCAATACCCCCACCCCCCAGCACTGTGGGGCACCCACCACCAGGCCCCCACCCATGTCCAACTCATGTTCCCCAGCACCCCCACCCCCCAGCACTCTGGGGCACCCACCACCAGGCCCCCACCCATGTCTCCCAGCACCCCCACACCCCAGCCACCAGGGGCAGCCACCACCAGGCCCCCACCGATGTCTCCCACCAACACCACCCCCCAGCAGTGCAGGGGCAGCCTCCACCAGGCCCCCACCCATGTCTCCCAGCACCCCCACCCCCCAGCAGTGCAGGGGCAGCCTCCACCAGGCCCCCACCCATGTCTCCCAGCACCCCCACCCCCCAGCAGTGCAGGGGCAGCCTCCACCAGGCCCCCACCCATGTCCAACTCATGTCTCCCACCGCCCCCACCCCCCAGCACTGTGGGGCACCCACCACCAGGCCCCCACCCATGTCCAACTCATGTTCCCCACCACCCCCACCCCCCAGCACTGTGGGGCACCTGCCAGCAGGCCCCCACCCATGTCCAACTCATGTTCCCCAGCACCCCCACCCCCCAGCACTGTGGGGCACCCACCACCAAGCACCCACCCATGTCTCCCAGCACCCCCACCCCCCAGCCACCAGGGGCAGCCTCCACCAGGCCCCCACCCATGTCTCCCAGCACCCCCACCCCCACCCCCCAGCAGTGCAGGGGCAGCCTCCACCAGGCCCCCACCCATGTCTCCCAGCACCTCCACCCCCCAGCAGTGCAGGGGCAGCCTCCACCAGGCCCCCACCCATGTCTCCCAGCACCCCCACCCCCCAGCAGTGCAGGGGCAGCCTCCACCAGGCCCCCACCCATGTCCAACTCATGTCTCCCACCACCCCCACCCCCCAGCACTGTGGGGCACCCACCAGCAGGCCCCCACCCATGTCCAACTCATGTTCCCCACCACCCCCACCCCCCAGCACTGTGGGGCACCTGCCAGCAGGCCCCCACCCATGTCCAACTCATGTTCCCCAGCACCCCCACCCCCCAGCACTGTGGGGCACCTGCCAGCAGGCCCCCACCCATGTCCAACTCAGGTTCCCCAGCACCCCCACCCCCCAGCACTGTGGGGCACCTGCCAGCATGCCCCCACCCATGTCCAACTCATGTTCCCCACCCCACCCACCCCCAGCACTGTGGGGCACCTGCCAGCAGGCCCCCACCCATGTCCAACTCATGTTCCCCACCACCCCCACCCCCCAGCACTGTGGGGCACCTGCCAGCAGGCCCCCACCCATGTGCAACTCATGTTCCCCAGCCAACATGTCATCACAATCTAGATCCCTGGTCCCTATGGTCAGCCTCCAAATGCAAAACACCCACCCGAGTATTGCATCCACCCACTCATAATTTGCAATTACATCACAGAACACCAATTGCAAGTTCCGAAACAAACACATTTCCCTCACATACACCCAATGGGTGTCAGTGAATCTCAAAACACATATCATGAAATGCATGAAACCAATGAGATACCACACATTGAAGTTCACCAAAAAAAATATGTATTAAAGGAAACATAAATAGAATAAAAAATGAAGAAACAGAAATGTGAATGTACAAAATTAAAAGAAGCATGTCTGTGAAAAAAAGCAAAACCAAAAATAAAATTCCAGAGAAATGTTGTCCAAAGTCAATGTCCACAAAACAAAATCCAATGGGAAATAAAAAAGAAAGCCATTGCTCCATGGTTAAAAAGTGAAAAAAAATACAATCCAACAGTGAACTATGTACATGGGAACAAGCCAGGGTCCATTATCCCAACAAAAGAAAGGAAACCTATCTAACTACACTAACTAATAAAATAAACTATATACAAAAATGTGGCCAATGTCCGAAAGGTCCAAATAAAATCAAAACAAAAATGAAACCTAACACTACCTACATAACTATGTACAAGGGCAGTGGGCTAGTTCCACGGCTCACTTGTGGATGTCCCGGGCCAGGGCATCATCGAACTCCTCCTCAATGTCCCGGAGACGGTCCTCCTCCATGGCCCCGAGGGTCCGCAGGGCCGTCGACGTCTCCACCTCCAAACCCCTGCGGATTGCCTCGAGGCACTCGGCCCGCCTCAGGGCCCTCCGCATGGAGTTCTCCGCCCTGACCATTCTGAGCCGTGCCTCTTCCGCCCGCTGCTGCTCCGCATCTATGGCGTGGCCCAACCGCTGCCAAACGGAAGACACTCTCTGTCCTGGGTCCTCCTGCCCTCAGGCCGATGCCTGCCCCTCCGATGTTGAAGGCCCCGAGCCTTCATGGCTCCCACCACGTTGCTGCTGCTGCTGTGCCTCTGCCCGTGCACTGCCTCCTGCTGCCTGCACATCCTCCACCGGCTGGGGTGCAGTCGTAGATGTGGCCACCCCTGCCGGACGTCCGAATACCGACTGTGGCAGGGATGCCAACTCCACCAGCCTGGCCGCACCGTCAGAGGCAGCTCCACAGGGCACCCAGGTGACTGATGGGTGGGAAGATGGCACAGAGGACGACTGGCGCGTAGGGGGTCCAGTTGAGGAGGGGGTCGTAGCAAGCCCCATCAGACGGAGCAAGCCGGCCTGGGTGACCTGTCCCAGCAGGCTGACGTGGTCAACGAGCCATTCGAGATGACGTGCAGTCTCTTCATGAAAAGACTGCAGGTCACCTCGCATGGCCCGTTGACGCAACGCCACACCAGCCAGGAAAGGCTCAACCCGGACCTGGATAGCCACGTCCGCAGGCAGAGGAAGGCCAGTTGACTTGAGCTCATCCCCTGTCTGAAAACGGGTCTGGACGTAGGCATCCCTGCTGCTGCAAGATGATGCAGGGACAGGATCAGGGACAGGATTGCACACAGGCACCTCCGCGGTGGCCTGTGTTGCCTCCTGTCCCTGGTCCTGCCCTGCACCACTAGCACCAGTGGGATCCCCCCCTCCAGACCCCGTCTCGGGTGCTTGCACGGCCTCCTCCTCCACCAAACCCCCCACCAACCTGGATGACTCTGTGCCATCTTCCCCTGTGGGGTCCCAGCTGCCCCTTCTGCTGCCGAGGAGTCCAACTCCAACCTCCGCCTCTTGGACCTCCCCCCGGCAGCTGCGGCCTGGGACGCGGCACCGGACTCCTCACTCCCCGACGAGATCACAACATGGGAGGGGAGCCGGGCCTTGCGTCTCCGGCTGGCGGTGGGATCCCCGCCGCTGTGCTCCACAGCACCTTCTCCGCCCTCTTCATCAGTTGACGCTGCAGACAGGGAGAAACAAAACACAGGCATCAGGGCACTGTACAATGGACACATACACACATGACAGTTGTACATGAGTGGCATTGGCAAACCTCAAACATGTCATCACAATCCCCAACACACATGTCATTACAACTCGGACACATGAGCCATACCACAGCCATATCGCAACTGCCACCACCATCCATACACATACAACAGCATGAGCAGCCAAAGGTGAGCCAGACATCACATGCAACACAGGAAGTGCACCACACATGTACACACACCACCACACTTGCATGCATGTGGACACCTCTGCCAAGTGTCGCAGTGTTCAGACGGGCATCCATGTCACATCTGCCAATCAGGCTTCCACATACCACTGTCACATGCATCCATGTTGCATCACTGTTGCACCCTTGTCAAGTACACACACATGCACATGTACACAGTGCCGATACATGCAGCCAAAAACAACATACATGCGTGACATCACGGACATGTCTACTTACATACACATACATCCAAACATGTGTGCCCACACAACTGCATTTGGCATGCAAGCCTACACACACAAGCACCATCCATGTCTCACACATTCCAGCCCCCACATGTGTCAGCCCCATGGCCCTGTACACCCCCACCGATACTTGACCCCATACAAACAGATGTGCAACCTGCACACTACTGAATAATCACCACACGCACTGCTCACAATCAGGATGCATGTACACTCACCGCTCGACTCTAGAAGGGTCTGCCTCTCAAGGACCTGGACGTGGAGCGCTGGGGATATGCATTCCAGGACCCTCATCTGTTCTTCCGACAAAAGTGGCCCCGGCGCCCCTTGGCATCCGCTGCCTTCAAGAGGCGCCGGGCCTTGTTCAGGGTCCTGGACCTGAAGTCCTCCCAGCGCTTCTTGACATGTTGTAAGTCGCGGACTGCCACCCCCTCCGCGTTGATGGCAGTCACGATGTCAGTCCAGATCCGAGTCCGTCCTTCCTTGTCGGCGCGGGACCTTCCGAAGAGGGCATCATACTGCCCCAGGACTTGCTCCACCAGGACAACAACTTCGGTGGCACTGAAGCTGGTGCCCCTCTGCCTCTCTGGCCGGGGGTTGTCAGGGGTCTCAGATAGTGTTTGCCCCGACATGACAAACCCAGAGGCAGGAGTGGGTGGGTAACTGGGTCCTCGGGCTGGGCTGTGGAGCGATGGAATCCCAGTCGGGAGTCTTCGGTTCCAGCAGGGGTGGTCACAGCAAAAGCACCCCTGGCTGATGTGCAGGCAGCAAATGGCAGGGCACGTGGGCAGCAGGCAGTCAGGCAGCAGCAGATGACAGGTGGGAGCGTGCTTGGGATCTGGGGGGCAGTAGTTCAGCCTTCTGGGCAGGAGCGTGGTCTTCCGTGTGCTTACGCGTGGCCAGCTTGATACGGAATGATTTGGCACGTGAAAAATCTGCACGTCAGCGTGTAATTCGAGGAAAGGCCCTTAGCGTGTAAGCGCGTCTGCACGCATACGCATTTTCATTGGACAGAAGGCCCCTCAAGCGCAAGCGCCCCTGTGACGTGACGCGTACTGCACGTCTGTGTGTAATACGAGGAAAGGGCCCATGCGCGTAAGCGCACGTGGAAAACTGCACGTCCGCGTGTAATACGAGGAAAGGCCCTTAGCGCGTATGCACGGCAGCACGCATATGCGATATCATTGGACCAAAGGCCCTTAGCGCGTGAGCGCGTCTGTGACGCGCGCGGGTGTTTCCCTCATTGCACGTGATGACAGAACACATGTGGATTTCCACCAATCGTGTGTGAATGTTCCCGGCACCCCGGAACACACGTACCCAGGCTAATCACGTGTGGAACTTCCCGCGCACCCCGAAACACACGTACCCAGGCGAATCGCGTGTACGCTCACTCCCCTCCGATCACACGCGATGACACTCGGACCTACAGTCTTACCACGTATCCGAATACGGGAAACCCGCGCACAGCAAAAGACGTGCACAGGCGTCAACGCGTCCGCCCACACGAAGGCAGGCGGAGGCGGCGCACAGCATAAAAGTGCGAGCAAACAACAAACGCGTATATACAGCTACGATGAATGCCCCGTTTGACGCTGCACTGATTGTGGGACACCGCAGGAGGAGGAGAATAGCCAGGGCATGCATTTTCGCACCACGGACAAGCCTTTTTGGGATGCCTGACGACCAGGTCTACGGCAGGTATAGGTTTCCACCCCATATCATCCTAGACCTGGTCAGGGAGTGGGAAGATGACCTCACATCCCCCACCCTTTGCTCCCAAGCATTGAGCCCCTTGGAGAAGCTGCTCAATGTCCTGCATTTTTTGGCCACTGGGTCATTTCAGTGGACCACTGCCATAGTGGGGGGGGTCTCACAGGCCACGCAGTCACGCTGCCTACACCAGGTACTGGCAATCATGTCAGCGCGCCCCTCAGTCTGCAGGTACATATACATGCCCAGAACACCCGCAGAAAGGCAGGCTGTTGTCCTGGATTTTTTCAGGGTGGCACACTTTCCCAAAGTGCTCGGTGCCATAGATTGCACCCATGTGGCCCTACGTCCACCTAGGGCCATTGAGCACATCTACCGAAACCGCAAGCACTGGCATTCCATCAATGTACAGGTGGTATGTGATGCAAAGGGAATCATCACCTCTGTCTATGCAAACTACCCTGGCTCCACCCATGACAGTTTCATATGCAGAATATCCGCCCTGAGCCGGGCCCTGGAAGCTGGGCAGCATGACGACACATGGCTCCTAGGTAAGTACAAATGCCCTTGCACATGCATGCAAGTCACACACAGACAAATATCCAAACCCTAATAATCTCAACTATTATCACCTCCCCAGGGGACAGTGCCTACCCTCTGAGCAACCACATGATGACGCCAATCCGGAACCCCACCACACCACCCCAGGTAAGATACAACACCGCCCATATTGCAACCAGGGGCATAGTGGAGCGCACATTCGGCGTGCTCAAGTCACGTTTCCGCTCCCTTGACCGCTCTGGTGGGCAACTACTCTATGCACCACCAGTAGTGTGCAGGATCATTGTGGCTGCATGTGTCCTGCACAATGTTGCAACACGGCAGGGCGTCCCGGTGGACATGGTGGTGCCCCCACATCCCCAACCACAGGCACAGGTGCTGCCCATGGGAGGGGACAGGGCATGTGGCGAGGAAGCCCGGACCCAGCTTGTGGCCACATTTTTCACCTAAACTCCCACCCTTGCGGAGTGCACACAGGCCTGGCACATACCAGGTGACAATCGATGATGACAAAGAGACAGTCAACTGTCACAACCCTACCACCCTGAGATAGTTGCCATGGAAGTGCCACATCGTCTGCATCCCTAGCTACTTAAACACAAGCTATCCTGTATGACCAAAAGGCACACATATGACATATGACATGATATGGGCCATACACAAGTATTCCAAGGCGCAATGAGGCAGGGAGGGGGGAACAAGGGAACACAGAGAACGGTACTACTAGGCCAGGTGTCATTGAGATCGTGCAAGTGCAGGGGTAGGGGGAAGGGAAAAGTGCAAGGGGAAGGGTGGGGGGGAGTCCAGTACAGGGGAAGTAGCCCAAAAAAATAATACATAGGTCGCCTGGTGGCAACTACAAAGGTAAGTGCAGACAAGTGCTGGGAAGGGAGGGCTGTAGGGATAGAGAGACAGTACTGCAATGCAGGGGTTGCCAGGGAGGCAGTGCAAGTGGAGAGTGGCTGGGCCAGGGACCGAGGTCGGTGAGAGTGGCCCAGTTGCAGCTCCTGTGCAGTTCCAGTGAAGAATTCTGCAAGGGAGAGGCAGAGAGTAAGCAGAGGCAAAGAGGAAGGTCTTGAGGTGCTTCCAGAACTGGAGATGGTTCCCCTCAAGTTCAAGTCAGGCCGGAAGTCTGTTCCAGGGGGAGGGCCCTGCTGCGGAGAGAAATCTACCCCCAGCTAGTTGCTCTGAGAAGCGGATGACCTGGACATGCAAGGTGTGCATCACACACACCTGCAAAACAGGCCATGGCCATCACTGTCATGTCACTCAAACCCTCCCAAACATCAACATGACATGGCAACCAATACCCATACACCAACGCAGTAACGATAAGGTACACATTGCCATGTCCTAAATGTACAGAGGCATCGGACACTGCTGCCTGACCCGGAATCAGATGAAATGACAGACCAACAAAATCTCCCACCCAAAATAAGTCATTTCCAAATGCATTACAATGGTCGTAGACGTAACATCACAATGAATGCCTGTCTACATGCACATTATGCATTGCAAACTCAACACTGCAGCTCATGTGTGCAGTGTCCTACTCCTGCATCACACCGCTCAGCGCACAGCACAGTGAACAGCCATTGTGTGTGATGCACACCCTGAGCATCACATCTAAGTGACAGACCACATCAAACATCAAATTAGGTATGTACTGGATCCATAATCGGTCACAGAACATGTGCTGCCGGGAGGCAGTGGGCACCAGAAGGCAAACAGTGTACACGTGGATATGCAAGGGTGGGAGTACATGTAGTGCATCAGAGTGCAAGTGTGTGGTTCTGCAAGGACATGCACTCCACATATGCATGTGCACTCAAGTGACCATCAGTGTTCCCTACACATCACATGTGAACATCCACCATGTGTACACCCCAGCATGTCAAACCAAAACTATCGCCTCGCACCTGAAAGGAAAACACAACACATGAACAGGCATTGATCAGCAGAACACAACATGTACATAGGATACCACCATTACAATGTCAGAGTTCCCATCACACTGCAGGGAAAGGCAACTATCAACAACAACCCCCTCCCTCCCTCACAAATGACCATGACCCACTGAACAACTGCACCTGGGTCATGGAGCCTCCAACCCTCAATTCCACCTGGCCACAGGATCACCTTTACCCTTCGTCACCATCTCCCACCTTGTGTGTAAAAAGATGCCTGAACCCTAAGAATCCACACTCATTTCCAAAATCATAAAATCCAAGGCATAAAAACGAACCCGAACACCCTCCAGTAGATGACTTGACGTAGCAGTACCTCACAAAAGCCAAGTACTACCACAATGATGCAACAACCAAGGTAGCACAGCAAAACAATGTCACGACAGGATGTGAGACATGTGTGGTACATGACATAGGATGATGCACCATGAATGGATGTGTACTGTCACAGGTCCCCTGTACAGGCGCGGAGTGTCACGAAACAACCACCCCCACCATGCCCCGGTTGCCTGCAAGGTCAAACTCACACAGGCCCCTGAGACCCTGGTGGGGAATGAGGTTCAGGGATATGCAGTCGTGACAGGTGTTGACACACTGGATGACTGGAATGAGTGGCAGGAGAGGGGAGGAGGAATGACACATGAAACTAGGGAATGCACGAAAATGTACAACCTGCATGAACACATACACAATCCAAACAAACTTGGACATGATTGTCATGGCCTTCTGTAGTCCAGGCTCAGGAGTGGTACGAACCAACCACCCCCTCTAGGGTTTTGGCGCCTGAGTTCGGGGCTTACACAGGCATCCGCAACCCCAGTGGGGAAAGAAGGTCAGGGAACGTTGCTTGGATAGGCACGGGAAGCAGGAACACCGGGTAGAGGGTACAGGTTTCAAAATTGCATAGGATCACGGGTGATTAGGGAGAAAAAACATACCAAATTGAACCACACATACATCCATGCATTAGTACACTCCCCAGCAAGCCTATGCAGAGCAGTTTGAAAGAAAAACAACAAGACACTTAGCTCTGGTTTTGAGTGCTGGCCTCCTGCCTGCACACTCTCAGGTCCGGTTACAGGAGCACTGCAATGCTACAAAGAGGGCCACAGTCAACAACCTGTATGTGCCAATTACACAAAAACACAACACCTAACATGCCCCACAGCAACAAACTACTCTACAAACAGACAATCTGTGCTCGATGCTTCGTACCCATATATAACATCACCCCTGTGACGGGTCATACACAGTCAATGCAGTAAGTCAGCCGCTGGTGGGTGCGTGGCAAATGGAACACCAATGTTTCACAATTCACACAACATGCAATGTTCCCTGGGTAAGCAAACAGACCCATATAGCAAGCCATGACTACAGAGCAAGTTGCGTACCACCATGACCTAATCAACGTTGGCTGTGTATTTCTCATGAAGTACGTGGAAAAGACATGCACTGCACCCGAGTATGTCCCTTGCTGTATGTCCCTGTGAGCTGCCCCTTTCCATGTCTCGGAAGGCTACATGGTTGATACAAGTGCCTCAATGGACCTTGGTGTACCGGGGGGTATGTGCCTCTGCCCCTGCATGTGTCCCAGAGAACCCTACTATCAACAGCCATCAGTCCACAAACACATCTGAGCTGCATTGTGTGCTTCAACACCAATATTCATCTAAGCTCACCCTCAGTGCTGTGACTAAGCCTGCATGTGCAACTCGCCTGGTGCAAGCTTTGCTGTGTCGTGATGCTCACCTTGCCTGGAGTTCCTTGGAACATGTCAGCAGTTCTAGGATGTGGGTCTGCAATCACTGTGCCTCTGCTTGTGCACACATGTGCATGTGGGCACCAACAAACGGGTCCAGATTTCCGTCGTCCAATGGGCCATGTCTGCTGGCAGAGGTGCTCTGGAGGCTCATCCCCCTGCAGAAAGGGCATGAAACACATGATTAATGCTTCAAAGTCATCTGTGTGTGTCTCATCAGGCATCTCATTACTTGACCATGTCAGAGAGTCACATCACGAATCACACCATCAGTCCGTCTTTCACCTCCAAAGTGTGGAACACTATCTACAGCATGAATTGCAACAAGCACGTGTACAGGAAAGATATGAAACATACTACACAATGCATAGCAATCAATGTCCACATTAATCATGACACACCCCATCTAGCAAAAGCTGAACAGTGGACAATGACACCTAAATCATCCCCACTGGGGGTGTCAACACAAGTCACACAGCACCAGACATGCCACAGATATGACAGTCCAAAGCCCTTGTGTAAAATTCTGTAACTCCGAACCATCCTTGCGAGCCCATGGATAAGGGAGGCAGGAGTGGCATATGTGAGTCAAGGACCCCAAGCAGCAAACACATACAAAAGACAACCATGAAGGGCCCAGCTGGAACAGATAGTGGATGCCTTCAAAAGCCACAAAGCACCGCACCGTCACATGAAAGCACAATAGACTAGCAATTTTAAACTAACTCAACTATTAACTAATTACACTAACTATGGAAAACCTACATTACCTATTTAAACTAACTATCAAACAGAAACTTAACTAACTAAACTAAAAGAAAAATCAAAAATGGCCACATACGAACCAGGGGGGGGCGGAGGCACCCAGGAGGGGGGAGGTACGGAGTGTTGCTCAACATCCACATGCGATGATGCTGAGCCAAAAACAAAAATCCTCCATGGGCTCAACGCATGCACAGCACGACCTATGTGGGAGAAAGATGGTCGTCCGAGTCTGGCTCATCCTGGAAAGGAGGACGTGGCACAGTAGCCTGGCCACGCCTAGCCGCAGCTTGCCCCTCGTTGGCAGCAAGTCTGCCGGACGGGTGAGCCTGGTTCTGTGTGGCGATGTGACGTAGGTCTGCATGCAGAACCTCACGTGATACACGTGCTTCCTCTTGCAAGGTAGCACGTGTAACACGGAGTTTCTCCTGCAAGGCCTGGCTGGACAACCACTGCACCTCCCGGCAAGCCTGTAGCTCAGCCGAGATGGTACGCTCAAGCTGTGCAAACCTCTCCTCTGCCTGCTGCCTCTGGGACATCATAAGGACACCCAGAGTGGATCTGAGGGAAGCATACTCCTCCCTCAGGGCATCCATGTGCGCCTCCGCGTGAGCAGCAATTGCTTGACGCAGAGACGACATTTCAGCCTGGCGTGCCCTGTCTGAGGCCGCCATGCCCAGCCTGAGCGAGCGGGCCATGGACCGTGCCGCCTGCTGCTGGAGAAGCACCTGCCTAGCAGGGGGAAGCACAGATCGGGCCACACGCTCCATGCTCTCAGCGATATTCTCAATTGCTGCCCCCTGCCGTTCGGAATTGGCAGTCATGTCTTGCTCCCACTCAGTATAAAGTGGTTGCGTGCAGCGACCGCGTTGCCGGGCTTGACCCCTGCGGGACCCAAGGACCGGGGGTCCTCGCTGTGTTGGCACCCCCTGCGGCTGCACGACTACATGCCCCCGTCGACGTGATGTCCCAGGCACATCAGTGACTGGTGTGGAGGGTGACCCTGCGTCCCGATCCACCACGGGCGGAGGAACCAAGAATGTCTGATCCCGACTGGGATTCCATCGCTCCACAGCCCAGCCCCAGGACCCAGTTGCCCACCCACTCCTGCCTCTGGGGTTGTCATGTCGGGGCAAACACCATCCGAGACCACTGACAACCCCCGGCCAGAGAGGCAGAGGGGCACCAGCTTCAGTGCCACCGAAGTTGGTGTCCTGGTGGAGCAAGTCCTGGGGCAGTATGATGCCCTCTTCGGAAGTTCCCGCGCCGACAAGGAAGGACGGACTCGGATCTGGACTGACATTGTGACTGCCATCAACGCGGAGGGGGTGGCAGTCCGCGACTTACAACATGTCAAGAAGCGCTGGGAGGACTTCAGGTCCAGGACCCTGAACAAGGCCCGGCGCCTCTTGAAGGCAGCGGATGCCAAGGGGCGCCGGGGCCACTTGTCGGAAGAACAGATGAGGGTCCTGGAACGCATATCCCCAGCGCTCCACGTCCAGGTCCTTGAAAGGCAGACCCGTCTGGAGTCGAGCGGTGAGTGTCCATGCATCCTGATTGTGAGCAGTGCGTGTGGTGATTATTCAGTAGTGTGCAGGTTGCACATCTGTTTGTATGGGGTCGAGTATGGGTGGGGGTGTACAGGGCCGTGGGGCTGACACATGCGAGGGCTGTAATGTGTGAGACATGGATGGTGCTTGTGTGTGTAGGCTTGCATGCCAAATGCAGTTGTGTGGGCACACATGTTTGTATGAATGTGTATGTAAGTAGACATTTCCGTGATGTCACGCATGTATGTTGTTTTTGGCTGCATGTATCGGCACTGTGTACATGTGCATGTGTGTGTATTTGACAAGGGTGCAACAGTGATGCAACATGGATGCATGTGACAGTGGTATGTGGAAGCCTGATTGGCAGATGTGACATGGATGCCCGTCTGAACACGGCGACACTTGGCAGAGGTGTACACATGCATGCAAGTGCGGTGGTGTGTGTACATGTGTGGTGCACTTCCTGTGTTGCATGTGATGTCTGGCTCACCTTTGGCTGCTCATGCTGTTGTATGTGTATGGATGGTGGTGGCAGTTGCGATATGGCTGTGGTATGGCTCATGTGTGTGAGTTGTAATGACATGTGTGTTGGGGATTGTGATGACATGTCTGAGGTTTGCCAATGCCACTCATGTACAACTGTCATGTGTGTATGTGTCCATTGTACAGTGCCCTGATGCCTGTGTTTTGTTTCTCCCTGTCTGCAGCGTCAACTGATGAAGAGGGCGGAGAAGGTGCTGTGGAGCACAGCGGCGGGGATCCCACCGCCAGCCGGAGACGCAAGGCCCGGCTCCCCTCCCATGTTGTGATCTTGTCGGGGAGTGAGGAGTCCGGTGCCGCGTCCCAGGCCGCAGCTGCCGGGGGGAGGTCCAAGAGGCGGAGGTTGGAGTTGGACTCCTCGGCAGCTGAAGGGGCAGCTGGGACCCCACAGGGCCCAACAGGGGAAGATGGCACGGAGTCATCCAGGTTGGTGGGGGTTTGGTGGAGGAGGAGGCCGTGCAAGCACCAGAGACGGGGTCTGGAGGTGGGGATCCCACTGGTGCTAGTGGTGCAGTGCAGGACCAGGGACAGGAGGCAGCACAGGCCGCCGCGGAGGTGCCTGTGTGCAATCCTGTACCTGATCCTGTCCCTGCATCATCTTGCACCAGCAGGGATGCCTATGTCCAGACCCGTTTTCAGGCAGGGGATGAGCTCACGTCAACTGGCCTTCCTCTGCCTGCGGACGTGGCTATCCAGGTCCGGGTTGAGCCTGTCCTGACTGGTGTGGCGTTGCGTCAACGGGCCATGCGAGGTGACCTGCAGTCTTTTCATGAAGAGACTGCACGTCATCTCGAATGGCTCGTTGACCACGTCAGCCTGCTGGGACAGGTCACCCAGGCCGGATTGCTCCGTCTGATGGGGCTTGCTACGACCCCCTCCTCAACTGGACCCCCTACGCGCCAGTCATCCTCTGTGCCATCTTCCCACCCATCAGTCACCTGGGTGCCCTGTGGAGCTGCCTCTGACGGTGCGGCCAGGCTGGTGGAGGAGGCATCCCTGCCACAGTCGGGAGTAGGACATCCAGCAGGGGTGGCCACATCTAAGACTGCACCCCAGCCGGCTGAGGATGTGCAGGCAGCAGGAGGCAGTGCACGGGCAGAGGCACAGCAGCAGCAGCAACGTGGTGGGAGCCATGAAGGCTCGGGGCCTTCAACATCGGAGGGGCAGGCATCGGCCGGAGGGCAGGAGGACCCAGGACAGAGAGTGTCTTCCGTGTGGCAGCGGTTGGGCCACGCCATAGATGCGGAGCGGCAGCGGGCGGAAGAGGCACGGCTCAGAATGGTCAGGGCGGAGAACTCCATGCGGAGGGCCCTGAGGCGGGCCGAGTGCCTCGAGGCAATCCGCAGGGGTTTGGAGGTGGAGACATCGACGGCCCTGCTGACCCTCGGGACCATGGAGGAGGACCGCCTCCGGGACATTGAGGAGGAGTTCAATGATGCCCTGGCCCGGGACATCCACAAGTGAGCCGTGAAACTAGCCCGCTGCCCTTGTACATAGTTATGCAGGTAGTGTTAGGTTTCATTTTTGTTTTGATTTTATTTGGACCTTTCGGACATTGGCCACATTTTTGTATATAGTTTATTTTATTAGTTAGTGTAGTTAGATAGGTTTCCTTTCTTTTGTTGGGATAATGGACCCTGGCTTGTTCCCATGTACATAGTTCACTGTTGGATTGTATTTTTTTTCACTTTTTAACCATGGAGCAATGGCTTTCTTTTTTATTTCCCATTGGATTTTGTTTTGTGGACATTGACTTTGGACAACATTACTTTGGAATTTTATTTTTGGTTTTGCTTTTTTTCACTGACATGCTTCTTTGAATTTTTGTACATTCACATTTCTGTTTCTTCATTTTTTATTCTATTTATATTTCCTTTAATACATATTTTTTTGGTCAACTTCAATGTGTGGTATCTCATTGGTTTCATGCATTTCATGATATGTGTTTTGAGATTCACTGACACCCATTGGGTGTATGTGAGGGAAATGTGTTTGTTTCGGAACTTGCAATTGGTGTTCTGTGATGTAATTGCAAATTATGAGTGGGTGGATGCAATACTCGGGTGGGTGTTTTGCATTTGGAGGCTGACCATAGGGACCAGGGATCTAGATTATGATGACATGTTGGCTGGGGAACATGAGTTGCACATGGGTGGGTGCCTGCTGGCAGGTGCCCCACAGTGCTGGGGGGTGGGGGTGGTGGGGACCATGAGTTGGACATGGTTGGGGGCCTGCTGGCAGGTGCCCCACAGTGTTGGGGGGGGTGCTGGGGAACATGAGTTGGACATGGGTGGGGGCCTGCTGGCAGGTGCCCCACAGTGCTGGGAGGTGGGGGTGGTGGGAGACAGGAGGTGGACATGCGTGGGGGCCTGCTGGCAGGTGCCCCACAGTGCTGGGGGGTGGGGGTGGTGGGGAACATGAGTTGGACATGGGTGGGGGCCTGCTGGCAGGTGCCCCACAGTGCTGGGGGGTGGGGGTGCTGGGGAACATGAGTTGGACATGGGTGGGGGCCTGCTGGCAGGTGCCCCACAGTGCTGGGGGGTGGGGGTGGTGGGAGACATGAGTTGGACATGGGTGGGGGCCTGCTGGCAGGTGCCCCACAGTGCTGGGGGGTGGGGGTGCTGGGGAACTTGAGTTGGACATGGGTGGGGGCCTGCTGGCAGGTGCCCCACAGTGCTGGGGGCTGGGGGTGGTGGGAGACATGAGTTGGACATGGGTGGGGGCCTGCTGGCAGGTGCCCCACAGTGCTAGGGGGTGGGGGTGGTGGGGAACATGAGTTGGACATGGGTGGGGGCCTGCTGGCAGGTGCCCCACAGTGCTGGGGGGTGGGGGTGCTGGGGAACATGAGTTGGACATGGGTGGGGGCCTGCTGGCAGGTGCCCCACAGTGCTGGGGGGTGGGGGTGGTGGGAGACATGAGTTGGACATGGGTGGGGGCCTGCTGGCAGGTGCCCCACAGTGCTGGGGGGTGGGGGTGGTGGGGAACATGAGTTGGACATGGGTGGGGGCCTGCTGGCAGGTGCCCCACAGTGCTGGGAGGTGGGGGTGGTGGGAGACAGGAGTTGGACATGCGTGGGGGCCTGCTGGCAGGTGCCCCACAGTGCTGGGGGGTGGGGGTGGTGGGGAACATGAGTTGGACATGGATGGGGGCCTGCTGGCAGGTGCCCCACAGTGCTGGGGGGTGGGGGTGCTGGGGAACATGAGTTGGACATGGGTGGGGGCCTGCTGGCAGGTGCCCCACAGTGCTGGGGGGTGGGGGTGGTGGGAGACATGAGTTGGACATGGGTGGGGGCCTGCTGGCAGGTGCCCCACAGTGCTGGGGGGTGGGGGTGCTGGGGAACTTGAGTTGGACATGGGTGGGGGCCTGCTGGCAGGAGCCCCACAGTGCTGGGGGGTGGGGGTGGTGGGAGACATGAGTTGGACATGGGTGGGGGCCTGCTGGCAGGTGCCCCACAGTGCTAGGGGGTGGGGGTGGTGGGGAACATGAGTTGGACATGGGTGGGGGCCTGCTGGCAGGTGCCCCACAGTGCTGGGGGGTGGGGGTGCTGGGGAACATGAGTTGGACATGGGTGAGGGCCTGCTGGCAGGTGCCCCACAGTGCTGGGGGGTGGGGGTGGTGGGAGACATGAGTTGGACATGGGTGGGGGCCTGCTGGCAGGTGCCCCACAGTGCTGGGGGGTGGGGGTGGTGGGGAACATGAGTTGAACATGGGTGGGGGCCTGCCGGCAGGTGCCCCACAGTGCTGGGGGGTGGGGGTGCTGGAGAACATGAGTTGGACATGGGTGGGGGCCTGCTGGCAGGTGCCCCACAGTGCTGGGGGGTGGCGGTGGTGGAAGACATGAGTTGGACATGGGTGGGGGCCTGCTGGCAGGTGCCCCACAGTGCTGGGGGGTGGGGGTGGTGGGGAACATGAGTTGGACATGGGTGGGGGCCTGCTGGCAGGTGTCCCACAGTGCTGGGGGGTGGGGGTGGTGGGAGACATGAGTTGGACATGGGTGGGGCCTGCTGGCAGGTGCCCCACAGTGCTGGGGGGTGGGGGTGCTGGGGAACATGAGTTGGACATGGGTGGGGGCCTGGTGGTGGATGCCCCTGCACTGCTGGGGGGTGGGGGTGGTGGGGAACATGAGTTGGACATTGGTGGGGGCCTGCTGGCAGGTGCCCCACAGTGCTGGGGGGTGGGGGTGCTGGGGAACAAGAGTTGGACATGGGTGGGGGCCTGGCGGTGGGTGCCCCACAGTGCTGGGGGGTGGGGGTGGTGGGAGACATGGCTGGGGGCCTGATGGAGGCTGCCCCTGGTGGCTGGGGGGTGGGGGTGCTGGGAGACATGGGTGGGGGCTTGGTGGAGGCTGCCCCTGCACTGCTGGGGGATGGGGGTGCTGGGAGACATGGGTGGGGGGCTGGTAGCGGCTGCCCCTGGTGGCTGGGGGGTGGGGGTGGTGGGAGACATGGGTGGGGGCCTGGTGGAGGCTGCTCCTGGTGGCTGGGGGGTGGGGGTGCTGGGAGACATGGGTGGGGGCCTGGTGGAGGCTGCCCCTGCACTGCTGGGGGGTGGGGGTGGTGGGAGACATGGGTGGGGGCGTGGTGGTGGGTGCCCCTGCACTGCTGGAGGGTGGGGGTGGTGGGAGACATGGGTGGGGGCCTGGTCGAGGGTGCCCCACAGTGCTGGGGGGTGGGGGTGCTGGGAGACATGGGTGGGGGCCTGCTGGCAGGTGCCCCACAGTGCTGGGGGGTGGGGGTGGTGGGAGACATGGGTGGGGGCCAGGTGGAGGCTGCCCCTGGTGGCTGGGGGGTGGGGGTGGTGGGAGACATGGGTGGGGGCCTGTGGAGGCTGCCCCTGGTGGCTGGGGGGTGGAGGTGCTGGGAGACATGGGTGGGGGCCTGGTGGAGGGTGCCCCACAGTGCTAGGGGGTGGGGGTGCTGTGAGACATGGGTGGGGGGCTGCTGGCAGGTGCCCCACAATGCTGGGTGGTGGGGGTGGTGGGAGACATGGGTGGGGGCCTGGTGGAGGCTGCCCCTGGTGGCTGGGGGGTGGGGGTGGTTGGAGACATGGGTGGGGGCCTGGTGGAGGCTGCCCCTGGTGGCTGGGGGGTGGGGGTGCTGGGAGACATGGGTGGGGGCCTGGTGGAGGGTGCCCCACAGAGCTGGGGGGTGAGGGTGCTGGGAGACATGGGTGGGGGCCTGCTGGCAGGTGCCCCACAGTGCTGGGGGATGGGGGTGGTGGGAGACATGGGTGGGGGCCTGGTGGAGGCTGCCCCTCGTGGCTGGGGGGTGGTGGTGGTGGGAGACATGGGTGGGGGCCTGGTGGTGGGTGCCCCTGCACTGCTGGGGGGTGGGGGTGGTGGGGAACATGAGTTGGACATGGGTGGGGGCCTGCTGGCAGGTGCCCCACAGTGGTGGGGGGGTGGGAGTGGTGGGGAACATTAGTTGGACATGGGTGGGGCCTGCTGGCAGGTGCCCCACAGTGCTGGGGGCTGGGGTTGCTGGGGAACATGAGTTGGACATGGGTGGGGGCCTGGTGGTGGGTACCCCTGCACTGCTGGGGGGTGGGGGTGGTGGGGAACATGAGTTGGACATGGGTGGGGGCCTGCTGGCAGGTGCCCCACAGTGCTGGGGGGTGGGGGTGCTGGGGAACATGAGTTGGACATGGGTGGGGGCCTACTGGCAGGTGCCCCACAGTGCTGGGGGGTGGGGGTGCTGGGGAACATGAGTTGGACATGGGTGGGGGCCTGCTGGCAGGTGCCCCAAAGTGCTGGGGGGTGAGGGTGCTGGGGAACATGAGTTGGACATGGGTGGGGGCCTGCTGGCAGGTGCCTCACAGTGCTGGGGGGTGGGGGTGGTGGGAGACATGAGTTGGACATGGGTGGGGGCCTGCTGGCAGGTGCCCCATAGTGCTGGGGGGCGGGGGTGGTGGGGAACATGAGTTGGACATGGGTGGGGGCCTGCTGGCAGGTGCCCCACAGTGCTGGGGGGTGGGGGTGCTGGGGAACATGAGTTGGACATGGGTGGGGGCCTGCTGGCAGGTGTCCCACAGTGCTGGGGGGTGGGGGTGGTGGGAGACATGGGTGGGGGCCTGGTGGAGGCTGCCCCTGGTGGCTGGGGGGTGGGGGTGCTGGGAGATATGGGTGGGGGCCTGGTGGAGGCTGCCCCTGCACTGCTGGGGGGTGGGGTTGCTGGGAGACGTGGGTGGCGGCCTGGTGGAGGCTGCCCCTGGTGGCTGGGGGGTGGGGGTGGTGGGAGACATGAGTTGGACATGGGTGGGGGCCTGCTGGCAGGTGCCCCACAGTGCTGGGGGGTGAGGGTGCTGGGGAACATGAGTTGGACATGGGTGGGGGCCTGCTGGCAGGTGCCTCACAGTGCTGGGGGGTGGGGGTGGTGGGAGACATGAGTTGGACATGGGTGGGGGCCTGCTGGCAGGTGCCCCACAGTGCTGGGGGGTGGGGGTGGTGGGGAACATGAGTTGGACATGGGTGGGGGCCTGCTGGCAGGTGCCCCACAGTGCTGGGGGGTGGGGGTGCTGGGGAACATGAGTTGGACATGGGTGGGGGCCTGCTGGCAGGTGTCCCACAGTGCTGGGGGGTGGGGGTGGTGGGAGACATGGGTGGGGGCCTGGTGGAGGCTGCCCCTGGTGGCTGGGGGGTGGGGGTGCTGGGAGACATGGGTGGGGGCCTGGTGGAGGCTGCCCCTGCACTGCGGGGGGTGGGGGTGCTGGGAGACGTGGGTGGGGGCCTGGTGGAGGCTGCCCCTGGTGGCTGGGGGGTGGGGGTGGTGGGAGACATGGGTGGGGGCCTGGTGGAGGCTGTCCCTGGTGGCTGGGGGGTGGGGGTGCTGGGAGACATGGGTGGGGGCCTGGTGGAGGCTGCCCCTGGTGGCTGGGGGGTGGGGGTGGTGGGAGACAAGGGTGGGGGCCTGGTGGAGGCTGCCCCTGGTGGCTGGGGGGTGGGGGTGCTGGGAGACATGGGTGGGGGCCTGGTGGAGGCTGCCCCTGGTGGCTGGGGGGTGGGGGTGGTGGGAGACATGGGTGGGGGCCTGGTGGAGGCTGCCCCTGATGGCTGGGGGGTGGGGGTGGTGGGAGACATGGGTGGGGGCCCGGTGGAGGGTGCCCCTGGTGGCTGGGGGTGCAGGGGGACATGCGTTGGTGGGCAGTAGTGCAAGTTGACATGTGGGTTGGCTGGTGGGCATGGCCATGGTGGATGGGGTGCCTGCAGGACATGTGCTGGGTAGGCCCCTGTGGTGTGAGCCACCTGCAGGGGCCGTGGAGGCTGTAGAGGGAACACCTGGGAGGACCCACACGTGCAATTCACGTGTGCTGCTCCCCTCGCACCCCTGTAATACACGTACCCTGATGAGATTGTGTGTGGAACTTCCCACGCACCCCTGGAATACACGTACCCTGCTGATGTTGCATGGGATACTTCCCCCGCGCCCCGAAATACACGTACCCTGATGAGATTGCGTGTGTGACTTCCCGCGCACCCCCGAAATACACGTACCCCGCTCAATCTCATATGTAACTTCCCGCGTGCCCCCGAAATACACGTACCCCGCTCGCACAGGCCCAATTGCTGTATGTTGCCACTTTTGTGATGCGCTGGGACTCTACCGCCTGCCTTCGTGTGGCGGACGTGTTTCATCTTGTGCGTGTCTTTGGCTGTGCGTGGCTTTGCCCTATTTGATTCCATGAATACTTGTGGTTCGAGTGCGTGTTCCGTATGCTTCCCTGCAGTACATCCCCAGTTACGCCCTTGTTTTCGCGCGTTCTTCCCCATTCCGCGCGTTACGCCCCGTGTCCCGCCCACTTTCTGGTGTATGCGCCGAGGTTGTGCGCTTTCACTGTGCGCGTCGCGCACGCCTTTCAGGATGTTGCAGTGACTTGTGCGCCATGCACGGGTTTGGCGCACATCCCGAGGTGTACACGTGCAGGGACTTCCATGAATCGCACGCGTGCACGTGCACCTGTTTTCTTCCGTTTGCGCCTGCTTGCGCCTGCTTGCGCGAAGATTTTCGGCGCACGCTTGTTCCATGAATCGGCCCCCATGTGTCAGTATGAAGATAAAGAAGACTTAACTATACTACAATCAAAACTAAACAATGAGCAACGTAGCATTTTTCAAGAAGTAACGAAAGAAATTGCACATGGTGTACAACATGATAACAAAGAATGCACCTGCCAAAATTACAAACCTATACTACTGTACGTCAGTGGTGAAGCTGGTTCTGGCAAAACATTCCTAATCAAAATCATCAGTAAGTTCCTTCAAAAATTGACAAACAACAAACTGTCAGCTGTTGTCACTGCCCCCACAGGTTTAGCTGCCTACAACATAGGTGGTGTCACTTTACACTAATTACTACTCCTGCCAGTAGAACACCAACACAAATTAGACTATTACAAACTTTCTACAGAAGCTGCAATGGAACTACGCAGAGTATTGAAACAATTGAAAATGCTTCTAATAGATGAAGTGAGCATGGTGTCCAACCTAATGTTGGCTTTGATTCACCTCAGATTACACGAAGTACTCAAAACAAACTATGAAGAGCTCTTTGCAGTAAAACACATTATTGTTTTCGGAGATCTTCTTCAATTGACACCAGTAAAAGGTGAGCCTATTTTTAAAACATTAGGACACAAACTCTGCCCTAAAACTGTTGGCAGCATTGGAAATGTCAACCTTTGGCAACATTTCCAATACAGAGAATGAACAGAAAACATGCGGCAATCTGCAGATCTCACTTATGCCAACATCTTAAAAAGTATCACAGTTGGTATACTTTCTAAAGAAGCAGAAGCAATACTGAAAACCCGGCACATTCATGCACTTTATGGTGATAATGCATGTGCTACAGATGTTATGGAACAATTAGGCCACAAAAATGTCAATTTTATGGCCTTAAGGCCACCTCTTGCAAGCTGTTTCAAATTCAATGAAATAATGTTAAGTAAAGAAATGCAACCAATAATGGAAATTAGCGCCACAGACAAACTAGATGTACATGGTATGACACTACCCATGTGTGACCAAGCCACAACAAGACTAAATAGTTTAGAAAAATCAATCTCAAACACAGCAGGCTTGGAAAAGATATTAAAATTATCCTTAAATTGCAGAGTAATGCTTAAACGTAACCTTGACGTGAACCAAGGACTAGTTAATGGAGCACTGGGTACAGTTGTTGGCTTTCAAACATACTCACATGACAACAACATTCAGTTTGTCAATATTCTCTTTGACAAACTTTCAGAAGTCAAAAGGATAGGACGCTCAACAGCTCGATTCCTTCTCTTCAAAGACAGGTATGTACGCACAGAACAATTTTCTCTAACTCTTGCATACTCAGTCACCATTCATTAATCACAAAGTCTCACCATAGATAAAGCAATGATAGACATTGGTAACACAGTCTTTAAAGAAGGCATGAGCTATGTAGCACTATCACGCTTACGTACACTTGACGGTCTATTTCTAATCAACTTTGATGCAAGTAAAGTAAACGCTGATATTCCTTGCATTTTAGAATACAATAGACTTCGCTCACTATACACCCCCCATCTAAACACCTATTCTGTACCACAAAAAGTAAAACATTGTAAAAGAAAATCAAACAGAAATGCAACAGGAAGTCACTGCAAATCCTCCAAAGAAAGTAAAAGAAACTAAAACTTCATCAAGTATCACAAACATAAAATAACCCATTAGGGAAAATAAACCAGGTACTTAATCAAAGAAGGAAGACAAACTAAAAAAAAATCTATCAGATACAGAGCTACCTGGTCCATTTAAACTCTCAAATATAGTTGGAGTAAGTTGCTTTGCAAATGTAGCATTGAATATTCTATTTCAATTGCCACCAATTGTTGACAACATTTACTTACACAGTACAGGCCAATTGTGTTTGCAAATGTTAGTACTTCACAAAAATGCAACAAACAATCCTGATAACACGTATAGTGTTTATGGAATAAGACAACAATTGGACTACTGTGCTGGAATGGTTAAATTCACTATAAACTCACAGGAAGATCCACAAGAATGTCTAATGTACTTACTACAAGTACTGGAAAATAAAAACATACCTATAAATGAAATCTTTCAGATTTCATACATGTGGAAACATACATGCACTCTCTGCAACAATGTGACACAAGAACAAATCCCCAATGAACGCTTCATATATATATCCATACCTAATTGTGAATCCATTCCATTTCAGCATCTTGTACAAAATGCAAACCATGGTAGATTATGTACTACCTGCAATTCGGATAATCGCTCCACGTTACTAATACAAACACATAGTAAATATGTAATACTAATGCTTCTACATTATAATGCAGATGGTACCAAAAACAACTGCAAGCTGACTGGATTCACACATGGTCAAGTATCACTTGGTAAGAAAACCTTGACAACTATAGGTATAATCTACCACGCAGGAGCCACAACCAATTCAGGGCACCACACTGCAAATATAAAAAAGAAATGTGGATGGTTTGAATGTAATGATAGTACCATTACCCTAAAGCAGAGATTACCAGCAAATCTTTCAAAAGCTTATTTAATGTTCTTAAAACCAAGTAAACTTGTAGTAAAAAAATATAAACTGTTAGAATATTCCAAAACCTATCTAACTGCCCAAAGATTCTACAACAACTAATCAGATAAATGAATATCACTAAATTAGTGCAAAAAATAGACAGTTAGAATACGCCAATTGGTATCTGTCCCAAAATTTTACAATATCCAAACAGATAAATCAATGACACTAAAATATATTTAAAAAAAATAGACAGTTAGAATATGCCTACTGGTATCTAACTGCTCCAAAATTTTACAATATCCAAAAAAATAAATGATATATTACTACTCCAAAAAATTGCAACAAGCCAATATATACAGCATTAGCCAGAAACAAGTGAACACTGAAAACAAATAAGCAAATAAACTGTGGCATAACAGAAAAAGTTTTTTTTTTGTTTGTAATCCAACATGGATTTTTTTTTCTCCCACAGACCCAATGATTTTAGCAACAAACACAGAAACTGAGCAAATTGCACAGTACTCTGGTTTGCAATGTACTAAATATGAGGGTAAAAAAAAAAGAAATGTTCATTATTCAATGTAATAAGTCATTACAAAATACCAATACTAACATGCTCTTTTCTTTTATCACAGAAATGAACAAGAAATACATGTACTCCAGTTACTAAACCAAACAGTAACTATATTATAATAAGTACAACCATCGCAGCATATCACACCCATAGTGGCTTATAACTTTATTCCTTATAAATTTGTTTTTGATCCCAAAGTTATAAGCCACTATGAGTGTGATATGCTGTGGTGGTTGTGGCCAGGGCATACAGTCTTGGGTGCATGGCCAAATGGCCATGCACCCAACACTCTATGCCCTGGCCACAACCACCGCAGCATACCACACCCATAGAGTCAAACATTTCAACAATGGCAATGGGAACTTTTAATGTCCGCGGACATAATGAGTGTTCTTAGAACACTTTCAACTTGCCAGCGAACAACACGTACAGCTTCCTCAGGACACCCCCATTTTGTTAATTTATGAACATTTAGCGGACACTACGACTGTTCTTAGAACACTTTCAACTTGCCAGCGAACAATATGGACAGCGTCCTCGGGACACCCCCATTTTGTTTATTTACGAACTTGTTAGGACACCACGAGTGTTCTTAGAACACATTCAACTTGCCCTCAAGCAATACGGACAGCGTCCTCAGGACACCCCCATTTTGTTTATTTACGAACATTTCAGGACACCGCAAGTGTTCTTAGAACACATTCAACTTGCCAAAGAACAATACGGACAGCGTCCTCGGGACACCCCATTTTGTTTATTTACGAAAATTTCAGGACACTGTGAGTGTTCTTAGAACGCATTCAACTTGTCAGCGAACAATACGGACAGCGTCCTCAGGACACCCCCATTTTGTTAATTTACGAATATTTAGCGGACACTACGAGTATTCTTAGAACACTTTCAACTTGCCAGCGAACAATACAGACAGCGTCCTCAGAACACCCCCATTTTGTTAATTTACGAACATTTCAGGACACCGCAAGTGTTCTTAGAACACATTCAACTTGCCAGCGAACAATACGGACAGCGTCCTCAGGACACACCCATTTTGTTAATTTACGAACATTTAGCGGACACCACGAGTGTTCTTAGAACACATTCAACTTGCCAGCGAACAATACGGACAGCGTCCTCAGGACACCCCCATTTTATTTATTTACGAACATTTCAGGACACCACGAGTGTTCTTAGAACACATTCAACTTGCCAGAGAACAATACGGACAGCGTCCTCAGGACACCCCCATTTTGTTTATTTACGAACTTTTCAGGACACCGCGAGTGTTCTTAGAACACTTTCAACTTGCCAGCGAACAATACGGATAGCGTCCTCAGGACACCCCCATCCAGCGAACAATACATACAGCGTCCTCAGAACACCCCCATTTTGTTAATTTACGAACATTTCAGGACACTGTGAGTGTTCTTAGAACACATTCAACTTGCCAGTGAACAATACGGACAGCGTCCTCACGACACCCCCATTTTGTTTATTTACGAACATTTCAGGACAGCACAAGTGTTCTTAGAAACATTCAACTTGCCAGAGAACAATACAGACAGCGTCCTCAGAATACCCCCATTTTGTTAATTTACGAACATTTCAGGACACTGCGAGTGTTCTTAGAACACATTCAACTTGCCAGCGAACAATACGGACAGCGTCCTCAGGACACCCTCATTTTCTTAATTTACGAACATTTCAGGAGTGTTCTTAGAACACATTCAACTTGCCAGCGAACAATACAGACAGCGTCCTCAGGACACCCCCATTTTCTTTATTTACGAACATTTCAGAACACCGCGAGTGTTCTTAGAACACATTCAACTTGCCAGCGACCAATACAGATAGTGTCCTCAGGACACCCCCATTTTGTTTATTTCCGAACATTTCAGGACACTGTGAGTGTTCTTAGAACACATTCAACTTGCCAGTGAACAATACGGACAGCGTCCTCAGGACACCCCCATTTTGTTTATTTACGAACATTTCAGGACAGCACAAGTGTTCTTAGAAACATTCAACTTGCCAGAGAACAATACGGACAGCGTCCTCAGGACACCCCCATTTTGTTTATTTATGAACATTTCAGGACACCACAAGTGTTCTTATAAACATTCAACTTGCCAGAGAACAATACAGACAGCGTCCTCAGAATACCCCCATTTTGTTAATTTACGAACATTTCAGGACACTGCGAGTGTTCTTAGAACACATTCAACTTGCACTTGCCAGCGAACAATACGGACAGCGTCCTCAGGACACCCCCATTTTGTTAATTTACGAACATTTCAGGAGTGTTCTTAGAACACATTCAACTTGCCAGCGAACAATAAAGATAGCGTCCTCAGGACACCTCCATTTTCTTTATTTACGAACATTTCAGAACACCGCGAGTGTTCTTAGAACACATTCAACTTGCCAGCGACCAATACAGACAGTGTCCTCAGGACACCCCCATTTTGTTTATTTACGAACATTTCATGACACCGCAAGTGTTCTTAGAACACATTCAACTTGCCAGCGAACAATACGCACAGTATCCTCAGGACACCCATATTTTGTTTATTTATGAACATTTCAGGACACCACAAGTGTTCTTAGAACACATTCAACTTGCCAAAGAACAATACGGACACCGTCCTCAGGACACCCCCATTTTGTTTATTTACGTACATTTAAGGACACGGTGAGTGTTCTTGGAACAGTTTCAGCTTGCTTGCGAACAAAATGGACACATATTGCGTCCTCAGAACACCCCCCATTTAGTTTATTTAGAACATTTCAGAACAGCCGTAATGTCCGCAGACAAATGGAACACAACAAGAGGGTCTACCACATTAAAAAATACAACATTTAACCTATCTCATACTCTCCCACCCTACCCAAAATCTCTTACACGCCAAAACACTCTACTAAATACAAATTTTAAACCAAGTTTCACCGCGCTGTCCGCGGATGTCCGCGAATCAAAGATGGCGGGCGCTACCGAAAATCTGACGCGCTTCACGCTCTATGCCGTCCAATCAGCGAACACGCTGCATGTCTGCGAACATGGCACAAGCCGATTGGCCAATCAGGACACTGTCCGTGGAGCGAACAGGGAAGTTTGTCCGCGGACCGAACACAGATATCACTAATTTTTTATGACCTACTTATTGGTCATTTAAAAAAAGAATACTCGATGGATTTTCACCAACTCTGCAAAAGCACGCTTTCAGGACCAAGCCACTACTCCTGGTCCAAATTTGGTGAAAATCCATCCAGCGGTTTGGGCTGTAGGCGTGAGCAAAGTTTTTTCCCCATCCTTCAATCATGTCCTCAATCTCGCATGTTTTAGGTGCTCATTTCTATTCGAAAACAAACTCAAATCCTGTGAGTCTTCATGAAGGAGAATTGAAAAGAAGGCATTCTTTAAATCTATTGCTGTAAAATATTTGGCTTCAACTGGGATCTTACATAATATTGTAGCAGGGTTTGGAATCAAAGGAAACTGCTTCAACAATATTGTTTAAGGGGCACAGATCCTCAATAAATCTCCATGACTCCCCAATTGATTTCTTCCCTGGGTCAATAATTGTGTTACATGGGGACTCTGATTGCACTAAAATTCCCTGCTTTATAAAGCAAAAATGGTCTCAAATATGCCTTCATCTGCTTCTCTAGGCATGGGATACTGTTTTGTACATGGCAAAATTGCTCCTGGTTTAAGCGTAATTTTAACCACTCCTGTTCCACTCAATAGACTCACGTCATATGGACTGTTGGTCCATAAGATGTTTGCCACCTTTTTTAAATCTTCCTAATAAACCGAAACAAAGGTTTCTTTTTTATCAATGCCATTCTTTGTGGTATTTCTCTATTCTTAATTTTCATCCAATAAGTGAAACTTATGAAAAATACTAAGTCATCATCTGAATATTCACCTCTGAACAAGCCTCCATCTGTTAAATCTGTCAGTCTGTATTCTTCCTTAAGGGCTATTATTGTTCTTCATTCTCTTCTCCTATCATCTTTTCCATGAACAACTACCCTTTCTCAATTTTACTTCTGCTGCCTCTAACTCTATGGGAATGAAGTGTCCCTCCTCATCATCCATAGGTATTTCTGGTCTAAACAAAAATTCATCAGGTATTTTTAATATTTTCCTTGTCAGTTCAGGAATCCATGCCAACAAAATATTTACTCCATACTAAAATCATTCTGGATCCAAAGGGACCCCTCAAAATGCATTTTGGCCTGTAAAAGCTAGTATACACTCTCTCACATTTAGATAATGTATCCCTGGAGTTGAACACACTATCCCTTTGTCAGTAAAATATATTGTCATGTTTAATGTTGTCATCAAGTCATGCCCTAATATGTTAACTGGTGTCTGCTGAGAGTACAATAATGGCATTGGCATGTCATGTTCACCTATAGAAAGTGGTAATTCATCAGTAAAAGGAATCAAACTTGTGGCCCCAGAGAATCCCTGTGCATTCATGGCGATCCCAGACATTGGCTATTTTCACTCTCGAACACAGGAACAAGTTGCTCCTGTATCCACAAGGAAGGAAAATGTCTTGCCTCCTATTGTTACCCTGACCGTTAATTCCTCTTGTGGGTCTGGTGTCACAGATAGTACTGGTACTGAACACATCAAGCCGCTCTGTGGGCTTTCCTATTGTGGATATAAATTCATCCCAGTACCCATTAAAGGATTCCCTCCCACTACTGTCACACTCCCTATCCTGGGTGTGGATGCCTGTGGGGCTCCAGTATTTGCCTTCCATTGTGGCACAGTCGCCTGTTGCACTGGTGGGTACTGTGGTTGCTGTGTCCGTACTTGTTGTGCCTGCATGGGTGTTTGCTGTGGTTGCCCTTGTGGCAGCTATGTTTGCTGTGGGATCTGCTGCCCTTGCTGTGTTTGTGGCAGGCCTATCTGATATTGCATGTGATCTTGGGCCTAATATTTCTGTGGGACTGTATTGTACTGTGGAGATAAGCCCATCCCCTCTGTTGGTGCTTGCCTGTTTTGTTGCATGTCTCCTCCTCTACTGCTACACGTTTGGGCTATATCTCCTGTTCTTCCACAATTCCACCATTGCTTTGGTTGTCCCCCATCAAACCCTGCTCCCCTTGAAGGTTTTGAAATCTGCCTCGTCCTCTAGGTCCATTCCCTCTACCTTGCGGCCAAAAGCTGTACCCAGTCTGATCCATACCGTGCACTACATTGCTTTGTTGTGCTGACTGTACTTCTTGTATGGCCATGCCTTCACCATTCATCAATACTGCCCTTTCTATGGTAAACTTTGACCATTTTTTTCTGGACTAACTTTTATTCCTCCTGCTTTCTATTCTCACCTTTCTTTTTATTTTTCTCTTGCAATAATCGCTAATGATGTACAATAGTCAACTGTATTTCTGCCCAGGGCTTTGCTTCCATCCCTTCCTGTTTCTTCATCTGCCATTGCACTTCCTCAGGCAGACCCTGACATAAAATATGATAAAATAATGCCACTGTTTTATCCCACAGTTCTTTTTTCTCGAGATGCCAACGTTCTTGATTCTCCTGAATAAAAACAACCCGATATTCATCCTCTCCCATTTTCTTTTTCACAATCGAACCCATGTCTGATGTGTCAGGATACTGTACTCTAAGTGCCCTCCATATGTCTGCTGTACAATATTTTAATGGTGCTCTGTCATGTGTCATGTTCTGTGCTGTTATCCTGCTTGTTTCCAAATGTTGTCAGCTCTCTATCCTAGAATAGCTGTCAGTAGGCCTTTTTATATCACCTACTGCTAGCATCATTCCTGCTGTCATTTTTTCTAACTCATGAATCAATTTTCCTGCACTCGCTGTCAAACTAGGTAATTAACATTTCAAATTTTCTTTTTCCATTTGTGACCACGGAATATATTGTGGTCATCCTCCCCCTTTCTCTAATAATTGGAATTGTATAAATCTTGGTCCAAAATCATATCCTCCTATGCTTCATGACTTCCATTTGGGGCTCATTCAGCCTGTTTGTCTTCTTCCTGCCAGTGACCTTAACCTACTTACATAAGGCGCACCATATCACTTGCACTATGCTACTGTGCTGGTAGTCGTTCAGAATATGGTGTAGGTTCTGGTGTTTTTTCTTTTGAGTCTTCTAAATCAGACCACTTTGCCCCTCTCTCTCTATATTCGGATCTATCAAAAAAACACATGCCCTTTCTCCATGTGCTTTCTCATTCTCCTCCCTCTCTTCATCTGACATCATTATACCCCAATTGATATGGCTATTATCCCTTTCCTCATCATCAAGATTTACTCTACTTAGGGACAACGTTATATCGTCTTCCATCAATTAGTTATCTGCTCTATTTCCTTTTTCCTTCAGTGGAGATAAGCAACGCTCCCCATAGCCTCGTAACCATCCTTCTCTCTCATTTGTCAATATAGATCTCTAATAGTGTTCCCTATGCCTTCTGCTTCATGCTCAATGGCCCATGTCTGTATTCTCGGTATCCCTTTCAGCTCTCTGCAGGGTTCTTGTGATCCTCTATAGTCTTTCCATTGCTATCATGCTTCAATAGGTATCAAACTTTTATTAACAACATGATCCATTTTGTCATCTTCTTGTCCACTACTCCTTCTCAATTCTTCTTCCCTTCTTCTCATCTGTCTTTTCTCTTCTTCCTCTCGCCTTCTTTGCAACCTACATTTGTTCAGTATTTGGACTTCTATATCTTCTATTCTCTCTTTCTCTTTTTTCTGTTCCTCAGACCTTCTGCGTTCTTCCTTTTGTTTCCTATTTCTTTCTTTCTCTTCCTTGTATGCCCTTTCTTTTTCCTTTTCCTTAATTTCTCTTTCTTCTCTCTATTTAACATCGTCAATGCCTCTTCTGTCTAATTTAAGTGGTTTTGGTCCTCCCATCCACTTGTTCCACTTGTTTCATACTATTGTCATTCCACTTGCTTTTTCTTTCTTTCTTTCTTTCTTTCTTTCTTTCTTTCTTTCTTTCTTTCTTTCTTTCTTTCTTTCTTTCTTTCTTTCTTTCTTTCTTTCTTTCTTTCTTTCTTTCTTTCCTTCTTTCTTTCTTTCTTTCTTTCTTTTCTCCTAACTTCCTCTTCTATTTCTATCTGACTGTCCTTTCTCTCATTGTGCTCTGTATGTGATTTCAATCTGGCACACACCCAAGTCTCGCCCAGCATGTAGTGTGCAAATGCAACACTTATTTATTTTTATCTATAAATTCAATATTCTGAATGATATATCACTCATATCACACCCTTCTCCTGATACCAACCCCCATCCCCCCGGTCACACTGAACCAGGAATCAGGCTAGTTTTCAAAAGTGAATATATATTTATGTATTTAGAATTTAAATCACAATATATTTTAATAGTTAACAATCACCAATGGGATGATAGAACACTGAATAATATCTTTAATGCACTAGGAATCAAGTAATGAGCACAAAACAAATGCAGCAAAGAAAAGCCTACTTGGTTTAGAACAGATAGCACTATGGTTAAGGGTGCCCCCTGCAACACCCCTGAACCCACCAATGGCAATTTAAATAGATGTGAGGAGAGAGCAGGTAATCAGGAATAACAAAGAACAAACAGAATATCACTCCCACCTTCCCCCTCTAAACACAAGAGAAAAACGGAATTGACTTTTCAACTGTCACAATGGCTTTGAAATTGGCTGAGCAAAAACACCAAATGTGGTCAAAAATGCTTAAATTGTTATAAATTTCTATGGGAGCCGCTTTGAACAGATGCAAGGAAACAAAAGCAATGATTTAATAAAAAGAAAACAATTGGAATCTCAAAGTCAAAGTACAAAATAATGTAAAGCTAATTTACACATGTAAAACTCTTCAAAATGTGAATTTGCGGCAAACTTTTCCTTATGCGATTTTTGATATAACAGGTCAATCGCACTGTTTCACACTGGGTTGTAGACATAGCTAAGGATGTAAGGTACAAATGGGAGTTGAAATTTCGCTTCAATCTTAACAACTGAGGGAGTTATGGAGGTTTTAATGAAAGGTGTTTTTCAAAAATAAAGACACAAGATTTGGACAAGACTACAGTTTAGAATTGGAAAATATGGCTTATGCTTTTACTCAAGGCTAGAGCGTTTGGCTAGGTAACCAAGTCGGGGCACAGTAAGCTCTGAGACTGATTCATGACTTCAGTAACAGATCCTCATCACTGTCCCAGCGGCACCAGTCCAAAGACTCAAAGTGGGATTTATGGATCAGAGTTACACAAATAAAGATGACTATGAAAATGCTGCTTTAGCAACTAGACAGAAGAAGATAAGACTAAAGATTTTGACACTTTTACAGGTTAGGAAAGTAGGGATAGTTCAGAGATTAGAGTAGAACACGATAAGCAAGGTATACAATAGTTCCCTAGCGTCCTATTAATACTCACAATCCACTGGGATTTAAGATTTTTGGACAGTCAAGGTACTGATCAATGGATTGGGTCTATCAAGGAAGGACGGCACATCAGGCACGGGACTGGATCAGCTAGGCTGGTCACCGGAGCTGCACAGGATCTGCCCTTCTTGTTTCTGGGTATTCAAATCAGCGGGATAGCCAGTTCATCAGGCCAGCCTTATGGTAGCAAGCCAGATAGTTTCAGGATGCTAGTTCAGGATGATTTCCCACACCAGAGCATTTCACTGGGTTGTGAGAAAAAGTTTGAGGATTGAGGCCTTGCTGAAAATGGTTCAGCTACAGCTTAGCAAGATTCTGGGCATTTGGATCTGGAAGGATGTTAAAGGCTGAATGTTGAATGCTGGAACAAAGTGCTTCGCTGGAATCAAAAGAGTCAGTCAGTGAGTCAGTTCCTATGTGTTGTCAGCTGTCTCTATTTATCCTTTCAAATGACATCACAAAATGGGTGTATGGACCGGCTTAACTAAGCTCGCCCCTGTGAACTGAGATTGGATCAGGACAGCATCTCTGCCTTGCATCTGATTGGATCAAGGACGGATGATGTCACATTTATGGTTTGGCTTTACACTCCTTAGAAACCTCCCCTAGCCACTAGTCTCAAAATTGAATTTTGTCATAAATACATCTTTATACATTGGTAACCTCTACAAAACTCACACACAAAGGTTCCATATTTTATGCAGTATCTGTTAATCAAAGTCCCGCAGCTGTGAGACCTTGTTTCACCTTTCTGCAGAATTTTGTCCATTTCGCCCTGAACACATTTTCCAAACTTTCTGCAAATTTCCACAAATGTGTGTGTTTACCATGGGGATGTGTTTGTAAAGTTTAACAATTCTAGCATTAATACAGTTCACATAAAACCACATATATTGCCATTTCTGTCTAGATTATGTTACCCAGCTCCACCGCCTCTTGAAACGTAAAGCCAAAAATTAGACTAACAAATCTGTCCTTTTTACATTTTTCACTACTTTGGATAACAAGTTATCAGTCTCTAAAAATTGTTCATTATTTATTCTTAGCAGCAAATGGTCCGCCTCTTGTCTCTCCCTGGAGGTCAAGGAGTAGCCCCCTCTTTTGGGGGTTTCGTCTTTATGCTGATTGAGCATCCACTCCTTCAAAGGTCTTCTCTCTCTGATAAATCTTCTAAAATTCTAAAACAGCAAACCTTTTCTGTAGCTTCTTCCCTGTATATGTAACATGCAAGTATGTTGTCTTGTGCCGCAGTACTGTTTTTGATAATGAGACTTCTTGAGTCCAGGGCATAAGTGTTTTATTAGTCGTGCCTTCTAACCACTCAGCATGGTACTTTCTAATCTTAGGTGTGTATCTTTTTAATGTCCTGTTTAGATGTAAAAGGGGAGTATCCCCATAATGACAAGTCATTTTTAACTGTAATACTTACATGTTTTTTTCATTTACTATTTATTTTATCACACTACAACAGCCACTTTAGGCCAGCACCATCAATCACCACCCATTTCCAAAAAACAATTTCTCCAAACAATTTCCAAGCCTGTACAATATCCATTTTAGCTCTTCATTTGTCATTGTTATCAATTCGTACTATCCTGTGATTATTTTTGCTAATTTAAGAATCTTATTTCATTCTATTTTTTCTCAAATACTACTCTTGTAGGTTTGATTGGTGGCAATCGCTTGCTTTTCTAGGGTCTAATATCTTTTTCAAATAGTATTTCTATCATTGTTATAGTTTTTAAGCTTTCAATCTATTTTATCACCACTAATGCAAAAATGTCAATATATTTTTTACACTATTTTTTCAAACCCACAAACACCTTTGCACACTTTTTCTACGATTGTCTTGTCTTATTCTCCTGATAGACATATTTCATCTCTGGTTTATTCCATTTTGGAGTGTGTTGCACATCCTTCTTTGGCTGTAGCCACAGGAATCCCTTAAATGATACTCTGCTCTGAAGTTTGGTGCAGTCCCTTCTCCCTCCTTGAGAACAGGTATCGAGGTAATGCCTTTTCACTAATAAATCCCATTGTGCTCTCCCCTATGATTATACATGTAATACAGCCCTTTTATTTGCCACTTTTGATTGCTTCAACCTACAACTGTTATTCAGTTTGAGCCCTTCATTATCGACTCTTCCCAGTCCATGGGGCTCCTGCGAGGACCGGAAAGGAATTTCTTCAAAGGGGCACCTGCCAACCATCTCAGGTCACACTTGTACTACCGCTATCCACAGGAAAATCTGTGGTCTGCCGGCTAATGGTGTAAGACGTCAATCCTCCGAGGGTCTGAATCTGAACCATCCGCACTGCTACCAAAATGTGCCATAGCACGTTTGGACCTTCTTATCCACAGAATGGGATTACCATAATAAATGATCTTGGAGATCGTCGGGGGATCTGTTGCTGTAATGGTAGCTGTGTCGATCCTCAGTGACACAACTGCAAATACCCTTTTTCATGTATGTCTTGTAGATTATGTTGTGTACTCCCCGTGTTTACGGTACCCTGGACCACCCTATGTCCCGGGTGCACTATTGTAAGTACATGTTCCTCTAACTGTTGAATACCACTGTGCCTTTAGGTGGAACTCTGTACCTCAACACAAAAGAGGTAAATACTCAATCTGTATTTTCACCAAACTCAATCAAACTCAATCACTATTGTCCGTTCCTTTTGAGCCTTTCATGCTTATCGAAAGCTATGTAAATTAATTGAACTATAACACTTGTGGTTTCCTGAAATAAACTTTTCTGTTCAGAACCATAGCTGAGTTGTAGGATCTCACATCCTGATTTCTTTGATTGCAGTATGTAATAGTACATATGTATAACTTGTCTTTTTGTAACATGCCAATGCCAAGCCCCTTTGAGTTGCAGGAAAGAAATGTCCCTCAGAAGAGAACAACTTTCTATAGTAACCCCATTGGTACGCACTGTAGTGTGAAGCATACATTATGTACTATATATTCCTGCATGTACAGTAAACACATTCTGTTTTCCGTAAGAAAACATATTAGAAAGGAAAGCAAGGCAGAAGAAGCCGCAATCCTTGCACAATACCATTTGCACATAGCAAAGGAAAGAAACTGTACAAATAGCAAAAGGGCAAAGTGAAAAAAATGGGGAATAATTGTGCCCCTTATAAGTAGCGTACAAACAATTGTTTTGGACAAAAGTATATGGCTGTGGTACACCTGCACGTATACTCCTTCCCCATGTCGCAAGCCGCCATCCCCTCAAAAATCGTGTCATGGGAGACATGGCGGTGACACAGCAATCTCTTCCTTCCCTAACAACCAAGTTCTGCAAATCCGCATTTCTCCACAGTAAGTATGGAATTGTGCTACCTCTTTCCTTCCCTAATGGGTTGTAGGAATGTGCAAAAGTGTACATTAATAATGATAGTGTTGCTAAGTGTTTGGGTGGTATGCTTTTTTTCCTGAAATGGCGTTCAGACTCAGCGACACACAGTCCTCCTTGCAATGCTTGCAATTAAGCAAAGGATAAGTGTCCTACGGAATACCCACAATCACAATGGACCATCTTTACGAAAGCAGCAGGCTCCGCATGGCTGCATGTTGTCCACCACCTAGCAATGCATGTGGGAATGGACGTTTGTGTGTACTGCAAGTACAGGCATGTGAATGTGTGCCTCTGTGTCCTGGTAACATCAGCACTCTGCAGCATATGCGAAGGAACGTTAATGTGATCGGGGCGTGCATCCACGTCCTATAGATAGTTATGCAAATAAGCATGCCACCTGGTGCACCCTATAAGTAGCCAGCATCTTCCCAAAATGGTCGGCGCGCGTGTTGCACACTATTAGTATTTAAAAAATTGGCAACAGTGTGCATAGTGCACCCACGCACATGCGCACAACAAAGTGCGCCCAAAACGCATCCAGCGGACACTCATCCAAAAGCATAGATGCCAACATTCTGTGCCCAAACATGTGTATTTCACATTAACTTTGACCTTATGACATCACAGGAAATGCCGTCAGTTGGCATATGGCCTTCAAGAGATCACAAGAGCGGAGTGCCTGGTGTGCTCCTTCCCATATCCTCTGACCCATCATGATAAAGAGAAGTACCAAATGAGTGACATGTGCATAGTGTCACCAGTTTCTTCCTCAGCAGAACACAATTTCCTCTTGAAACATATCAATAACACCAATTTAATTCACCATTCACTTTGGATTTTTAGAACTGGATGAAACCTAGTGAACAATGTATGAGATCACGACATATGTATCACTTCTGTATGAATTAACCATTTTAATAGGTCTTGGTAAAACAAACATGTCAGTGAGTAAAGACGAGCAAGTAAAGAAAGTGATAATAGTGTACTCGGTAGGTAAATGCAGTAACTTTTTAAATAGCAAAGGGTACCTTGACATCAAACAGATTTTGTTTTGTAGAGGCCTAACAAAAACAAGCGTACTTGGTGTTACAAACCGTAATGTTACATTGAAATAAGTAAGCATCAGAAAAATGAGGCCAAAATATGAGCAAACATACAATACAGGGTTCCAAAATCAGGGGAGCTGGGTGCAATGTAGATGCTACTTGTAGCAGAGAAGGGCCTGCCTAGCTTAACCCTTTAAATGCCAGCGACGAGCCGGCTCGTCGGTAAAAACCGCTCCAAGTTGCCACCGACGAGCTGGCTTGTCAGTGGCACTTAAGGGGTTAATGAGGGGGGAAATGTTGGCGGGTTTGGGCGGTGAATACCGCAATTTTAAAAAAAAGCCATTGGCACTGGGGGGGAACCTCAATGGCACTTAAGAGGTTAACACTCAAAAGTTAGCAGAAGCTACATTTGACTCCCACACCAACTACTGCCAAACAAGCACAACTATGTCAATTTGGGACAATCTGTAATTAAACATTATGACACATCTACATTAAAATCATTCAAGAGATGAATCCTTAGTTATTCAAGAAAAAGTCCTCTACACGTGTTTCACCACAAAGTGTGGATCTTCAGGCGGTGAAAAGTACTCTTATGTTGATTTATCCAATTTATGATTTGGCAGTTTGTTTTATAATTTCACCAGACAATTTGTCAATGCTTTTTGTACTGGTTGAATGGAATGGGTTTCATAAGCCAATGTTTAGTTGATTAAGAGGAAGAAGGAGATACTTCTTTCCTTGGTGACCGTGAGCAGGAGTTTGTTTGTTAAGACAGGTTATGCTTTAAATTTGCTTTTCTTTTGTACATTGATTGTATTCTTGTGTGTTCGGATTGGTTAAAAGATTGGATTGTGTATAAGGTCTTTATAAGATTATATTACTGTAACCAAGAGCCAAATATCCCTATGTAACTAAGACAACTTCATGTAACTAAGACAATCTCATGCAACAGCGCCTCGATGCCCTTGGGCTACTAGTCTGCTTTACAAATCCAAATTGATAAAGAAAAAAAAGAAAAAAACATAATATATCACTCAGTTTCCTACACAGGCAATGTGATCTCACAAGGAACAGATACAGTATTGGGGGTTTATGAAAGGTGCATAGAGCCTCAAAGAACACATCACTGACTTTCCTACACAGTCACTCAGACCTCACAAGATACACATACACTGGTGGGGGTCTGTGCGAAGTGCATTAGCGACTTTCATAAGATATCACTCAGTTTCCTACACAATCAGTCAGACAGCACACGGACAGCACACGTTACACAAACACTGCGGGGGCCTCTGAATGTTCTTGAGCAGTATGTCACAAATGCATGAGACATGCCTGGGTAGGCTGTGGTAAAAGAGTGTCTCCTGAAACCATTTCTAGAAGTTGGGTGTATTTCACTTTTCGTCATAGTGGAATGGTTAAAAGTGGTGTCCTACAGTGTGTTTGCAACTACCAGCAACCATTTCACTCTGGCTGAATATGCACAGTAGTGGAGAAAATTATCAACATCCCTTCCTGTCACCCACAGCCGCGACAGTCCTCATTGTCCCAATGTCATAGGCAGCTTGCAGAAAAAGGAGGTATACGCACGTGTGCTTACTCAAGGATGGCAATGGCCTTGTCTGGATGAAGCTGAAACATTACTTCTTCCCTTTGCAGTGTCTTCTTTGCAGCACAGCGACATTGCATACTTGTAAAAAGTTGCACACACTTCCACCAATAACATTGAAGAGCTCTCCATGTCACAGTATTAGTTGTTTACAACAGCCCTCTGCGTGCACACCGCGGACACAAATGTGTTTGCGCAATCCCTGTGGCTGTACAGTCCCATTTCCATAGCCGCCATCCTCAAAGCCTCCGAATGTGCCTTTCAAACTGAGTGACGACAGCAGTGACAACGTGACCAGCCGACCACACCGACGGTGCGCGTGGGCCCTCATTTTGGGGACAGGAGAAGGACCTTCTGACAGCGGCAAAGCATAGGGTCGAGCAATGTACACCGTAGAAGTGCTGTGTAATATGTGTGCGCTTTTTCTGGGCAGTGTAGTACGGCACATAGGTTTGCCCTGCAAGTAATGGTGCACCACATCTGCTCACCTACAGTGCGTCCTGCAACTAGTACCAGCCAGGTCACTGTGCCTAGGTACGCACACTAGTGGTGAAAATTATGAACAGGCCTTTGTGGCACCCACACCCGCAGCAGAAATAGTTCCCATCGTCGCAATGTTATTTGTAACTTCCAGAAAAGGGGAGAATATGCACGTGTGTGTACCCAAAGACGGTGACGGCCTTGTCCAAATGAAGCACAAACATTCCTTGTTCCCTTTCCATTGTGTTCTTTACAACTAATCCAAAACAGTACTGCAAGACCTGTCCTTGGCCTCAAGCCCTGGGATCGTATCTCTCCGTCTCTGAAATCCCTTCATTGGCTCCCAGTGGATGCAAGGATTAAATTCAAAACCCTCTGCATTGTCCACAAGTCTTTCTGGGGCCTGGGTTCAAAATACCTTCAACTATCCCTCCGTAAATACCTCCCCTCTCGAGCCCTTCGCTCCTCTACTTCTAACTCCCTCAGGGTCAGTCGTTTTTCTAAGAAACGAGCTGGGGGTAGATCTCTGTCTTCGGCTGGGGCCTCCCTTTGGAACAGCCTCCCAACCACCCTGAAACTTGAGGAGAACCATCTCCAGTTCCAGAAGCACCTCAAGACCTTCCTCTTCGCTTCTGCCTTTTCCCCCCTTCTCCCTTGCTGATCTGTTTTTCTCTCTCTCATCTCCATGCACCTGGCCACCCTCTGTCCTTCCTCCCACACAGCTTCCGGGCCACCCCTTGCACTGGGATTTGTATCTGTACCCATACAGTCCCACATCCTTCTTCTGCACTTATCAGATATACCCTATCTGACTAATTTTGCACTTGCTACTTGCTGGCTGCATTACCACTTTTCACTGCCTTTATTTATTTATTGCATTTATTATTTATTCTGTTCTCTCCCCTGTTCTGCACTTTTCACTTCTACCCCATCCACACACTTTCTCCCTTTTCTCCCTTTTCCATGCACTTGCGTGTTCTAAATGTCACTGGGCCTAGTAAGATCATTGTTTTTGTTCTCCCTTGTTCCCCTCTCTTTGCTTGGTCAAGCTCTGAAACACATGTGTATGAGCATGATATAAATAAAATATCATATCACATCATTTACAGCACAGCGTCATTGCGTAGGGGTGCAATGTTGCACACGCTTCCACCAACGACAATGCAGAGCTCTCCATTTAACAGTATTACTTCTGTACAATAGGCCTCCGCGTGCACACCACAGCCACAAACGCTGTTGCGCAATCCCTGTGGCTGTACAGTCCCATTTCCATGACCGCCATCCTCAAAGTCTGTGGCTTTGGAGCTTCATGCGACCGCGGGGGAAGAACTTGCAACCAGGGTACGGGAAGGTCGTTGAAGGAGGCGGCTCTCAAGAAATCATTTTCTTTTCTTTTTTACAAGCTTGCAGCAAAACACCTTTTCATTCGGATAGTATTTGCTTTTCTGTTTTCTTGTGCAGACATTCTCATAGTAAATTTGTCACTGCTTCTTGTAAATGGGCAAACAACACATCATTACCAGTGGGCAACAAAGAAATGCAATTTTCTCCAGATTCCCACAACTAATTAGGTCATTGTTGCAGAAGAACATTCCAGCACCGGACACTAAAGTGTACATGCTTCTGTTAATGAGACACCTTCCTGCCTCAGGCTCCGAACAGCTTCCAGGAGCACTGTCCCATACTCTTTGTGGAGTTATGGATGAGAAAAGCACCTTTGCAGTGGGGAAAAAGTGACTTCACTGGATTTACCAACCTCTTCAGTCGACAAAACCGACCTTCACTACACACATAACTCATATGCATGCCACCGTAGTGGATGACAACAACATCTGCTGTACCTAAACTGCCCAAGTCTTTGCAAAGTGCATGCATGTCGGCGAAACTGCGCTCATACACAGCGTTCCACAATGCGTCCACTCCTTCCAAGCCAGGATTGCCAGCAAGGTTTCTTTCCAGGGCATACTTGTGCAAATCTATCACAAAGGCATCTCCGAAAGACCACAAAATGTGTTTCGCCATCCTCACTACACACTGTACAATGTACCACATTTTCACCACCCCTTCCTGTAAACCACACCCAGAGTACCTCATTGGGTTATCCCGACAATCCCATGGCTATTGGGCAGCATGATGAGAAGGACAGATTGTGACACGTGCGTTGCTCAAAAAACTGTGAGGGCCACACCGCAGTAAAGCAGGAGCAGTCCATCTTCTCTTTCCACTGCCTTTTCTCCACTGCTACCTCATTGGATACAAGTAAATAGGCACACACGATTCCGCCAATACCATGGAAGATGTTAGCATCTAACACTGTTTGTTGTACACAACACTTCATTGGTACCGCTACAAAATGAGCCTGCTATTGTGCTGTTACTGCACAGCATGTGCAGTACACAAGTTAGTGAAAAATTGCAAGATTTGTGCATCCACATTCACCCACATAAGCTCCCAGCACCACAAAATGAATGTACGGAAACTTTTGCTGCAGTATGTTTACTAGTGTACTACAAGTGCCTCTGCACACAGTATGTGCCACACATCCACCATAACGTTGTTTAAAAGCATACTGCTTTCTTTCCCATCCTCTACCATCAAGTGGCACTTCAGTGACATGTGCGTGCAACCTTCACATTTACCCATATCATACCTTGTAATACTGAAACAGGATCTCTCTGCTTTCCTGTCCAGAATGGCACAAAATGTTTTCCCCACTAACTCATCGCCTACAGATATCATCCAAATGTGCAACTATACCAAAGATCATTATCTACAAAGCTGTACTTATTTGTAGGCTGCACTATTACAACACTCTCTTTTCAAATCTGCCACCTTATACTCTCCGCCCTCTACAATGCATGCAGAACTTCGAATGGTATCTCGCCTACACTCAAATATCACTAACAGCTCCCAGTGGCTACAAGGCATAAAGTGAAAAGACTGCATTATGCAGAAGGCCTTCTGGGTCCTGGGACCTCAATACCTTCAACTCTAACTTTCTATACATGTACCTGCACAAGCTCTTTCCGCATCCGCCTCCAACACCCTCCGAGTTAGTCGCTTTCGCCAGAACCCAGTTGGTGGTACATGTTTTTTTTTTGCCTGGGGCTTCCCTCTGCAACAACCTCACTGCCTCCCTCAAACTGGAGGATAAGCATTGACGGTTCCGAAAGCACCGCAGAGGCTTTCTCTTTCTGTCTGCTGTTTTTATTCCTCTCCTTGGCTGCCTGCCTACCATACACTGATTGTGCACTGGTCACCTGCCCACTCTGACATGTTGGGCCCATGGGACCTCCCCCCTCCAGGCGAACCCCTGCACTGCCTATGAAGCAAACTCGCACTTGGCGAGTGTTCTCTGTATCCCTAACAATTCCTCCAACACCTCATGTGTCCACTTATCCGTGCACTTGGTGCAAGAGGCCTGTACTTTCACGTACTATTACTTCTTGTTCATCCCACGTACTGTAACTTCCCCTTCCTCGACCCATACACTTGGCCGGTGTATGTCACACCTGACCTATTAGGGTCTTTCTCTCTGTCTCCCCTCTGTATCCCCTCCCTTGCGGCATTGTGCTTTCGTTAACATCTCTATGGCCGTATTACCAATGCCATACTATACAATTCCACATCATATCATAGCATAGACACAAATAATGCACAACAGTATAATGGCTGCCACTTACCATGTACTCTGCAAAGTTCGTCCATGTTTTCTGCAGTACCCCATTAAGTGCACCGTTTCCAAAAACCTCACTGTTACGCCCTTCAAACACATGCATACCGTTCATGCATACCCCCAGGATACCTGCCCCTTACTTTCCACACTTCCACCATTCCCTCCTGCACTTCTTTGTAGAAACAAGCATGCTGCCACAGTGTTTCCATACATACAAGACCAACTAACCTTCTACAGCACTGTCTGTTCCTCCAAACTTTCATTTCTATGCCTACGATCCACAAAATGGCTGCATGTGGCACATGCAATCACTTCTCTCATCACCTTCTTCAGGTGACGGAGCAAACATGAGTATGATGTGTACCCCAAATGTAGTCCTCCATAATGCACAACCACAACATGCACAGTACTGATGGAGACCACACATGTACAAAGAAAACCATGGCATCGAAACCCCACTCATAGACTGTGCCCCCAAAAAGCCTCCACACCTTGGAGTGAAAGTTACTATCACAGCATCTTTACACGGCATACCTGTGCAAATGTTGCACAAAGGTGTCTCACGTGATGAGCAGTCTCTGTCTGTCCATGTCTGTGAATGTGGCTGCATTGACCTTTGGTGAAATATACAACCGGCCCTTCCTGTGAACCACACCCTGCACACCTGATTGCACAATCCCCACTGTTCCATGTGCAAAAGCTCCATGCGGAAAAGGGCACATTGCAGCACATGCACCTTCCCAGCTACAGCAAGGGAGACACCCCACACAGGCACACCCATTCCTTCTTCCATTTCCACTACTGTATATGCTACACTCTCACATTATGGCAGTATGCAATGCTCACCCACGGATGTACCATTCACATCGAAGCCCTCCCCACCGAACACTATCATTTATGCACTGCACTGCACACATACCTTTTTACACTCACACTACAGGTCTTCTGTCATGAAAAAGCACCTCCAGGTTACAGCTCCCCAAACCCATCTACCCTTTCAGCGTCCACATTCACCCAGAGCGGCACCCACCACCACCAACCTATTGTTTCTCCTCTCAGTACTCCACCCACTCCACAAATACAATACTGTAAAGAGCACTACAGTAGTTAGTAATCTGTGCAATGCACACTACTCAAGGACATACACTATGCAGTTGAACCCTATGCAGTACTACACACACACCTTCTCGCTGCAACAGTCAGCGGACACACTACACAACTACCCACTCCATATTGTTCTGCCATGCACTGCAAAATGTACCATGTGCAAACAATCATCATACCCATGGACCTAAAAATACATGCACAACTCACAAATCACACATGAAATGCAACAATTTAAGCAGCAGTTACACACAACCCTCAAAGCTATCGTTTTACTCCTCCTGTCATGTTTATTGCACTACCCATGTACAATTAGGCCTGCCACCTTTCATCCTGGCTCCATCTGCACGTACATGGCTGAATGACGTTGCACTACCTGTGTGAAACGATATATGAGTGTCTGTGTACATTGTCCATATTGTAACTTCTGCTGCTCATCAATTCTATATTCCATCTTTGTCATGCTGGTGACTTCCTTTCAAGGGCCAATCTGTTAAAACACTTCCTCAAACAAGGCTCTTACAGCACACTACCCATAGGAAATACAATTGCTGAGATGTGCCTCCCTATTGTTCAACGGGGGCAATGATCAACACCATATCGTAATGTACGCATAGCAGATCACTTCTGCTGCTCACCCAAGTGTACAATGTCCTCTGCAACAACTCTGTGCACCGCCCATACTTCTAATGCATACAGACTGACAGTTGCAGGATTACATTATGTTGCGCTGGCTGTGCTGAAGGCCTAGGCTGATGGGTACATGGCCTATGGCCTATGCCCGTCGGCCATGCACCCAACAGTGCAGTCCTTGGTCACACCCACTACAACTTAATAGAGCCATGCAGGCCACCATGTACGCATGTGCCAGAAATATCAAAGTCAACATAGCCACCAGCACTTCCACCCAACCACTGCACCACAAGGCAGCCATACAACAACACCTGTTCCACTTACCGTAATGCACAAACATATCACAGTCTTTGGCACTCCTACCCACTTGCAATCACAAAGCATTGTAAGAATGGCAACGGAGGAGCACATTCTGCACAACATTGGGCCTGGTGTCAGCACTCAACTACGTGCATAGAAGCAATGCTGCGTTCTGAACTGCAGCACTTACTAATCTCCACAATGCACACTATGCAAGCAAATGTAAGAAGCACTAGCACCATTATCTCATCCATATGTACAGTATTCCATTAATACACGCAGTGGACACACTGCAGAACTGGTCACTGGAACATCTCCACCCACACACCTACAACTGTAGGTTGTTGTACCAATCACCACACCCATGCAATCAACAATGTGCGCAATGCAGCCTAACCACACACACAAACCAACAATGTGCCACTTACTTTAAACCAGTAGACATAACTTTGCATGCATGGCTCCATGACCTAGTGTTGCCTACACTAAACGGTATGTGCATGTCTCTGTACATTGTCCATATAGCAACTTTCCAGTCCTGATCACTTCCTTTCATGCCGCTACATGTTACAAGAGTTCCTCAAGCAAGAGTCTTCTAAAGGGCATCACAAAAGAAATGGTAATGCCAATGTATAGCTCCCTAATGTGCCACACATCCAATAACCTACTGCATGTGCTCCTTAATGCACACCACCTTACGTTGTTAGTTCCACCAAGTGTAACATGCTATCCGCAGCCATTATTCTAAAGTCACCATCCACAGAGAGATGCAGAGGCAAATGTGCTTGGCCGCATTGTGGTGCACTGGGTGTTGGCAAAGGATGGGGTCTTGGGTGCAGGGCCAACAGCCTCGCCTCTGGCCTTTGCCCATGCACCCAATAGTGTTTGTCTTCCCCACACCCAGCACAACACAAAAGACGCATACATGTTAACAAGTGGCCAGCTGCACGCTGGTCATCCCTAGCAACTTCTAAGCATCTACTTCTTCACCACTTCACCGGCAGGGCACACTACAGAAGTATTGACTTAATGAGGTCCAGTCATGCACTTCACAGTGCACACATTTTAACCAATCCCCACAACTATGAAACCAACATGTTATGCCTTCATCACAAACCACACACCCAAGCCAACAATGTGAAAGCTACTTCACATCGGTGCACAGATTTCACGGTGCACGGTGGGCACCCATTCATCATAGGGGATACAGCCTTACCACATGCATCACTCCCTACTGCACTGTTCGTTTCGAGTTTCATGTGCTCTTCATACTACTCACCTTCTACCATTGCTCTGCCCTTACTGACCACTACCCCATCACCACACATAGCACATGCTAGCGCAACCCATGTTTCACTCCTCCTATCATGTCTAATACACTCCCCATGCAATGGCCCTGCCAACTTTCACCCTGGCCCTATCTGCACATGCATGGCTCCATGACATTCTGTTACATGTGCAAAACAGTACATAAGTGACTGTGTACATTGTCCATATTGCAACTTTCTGCTGCTGATCACATCCATATTGCTACTTTGTGATGCTCATGACTTCCTTTCAAGGGCCAATGAGTTCAAACACTTTGTGCAGCAAGGATCTTATAAGGGCCTACCCATAGCAAATGCAATTGCTGCTATGTGTCTCCCTATTGTACAACTGGGGCAATGATGAACACCATGTGGTCATGTATGCATACTACATCACTTCAGCTGTTCACGCAAGTGTAGTATATCCTCTGCAACCATTCTGTCCACCTCAACTACTGTAAATGCATGCTGAGTGACAATTATATGGGTATGTTATGTTGTGCTGGCTGTGAGGAAGGCCTAGGCTGCTGGGTACATAGCCGAAGACCTACGGCCTTCGGCCATGCACCAAACCCTCTAGGTCTTGGCCACACCCACCACAACTTAACCAAGCCATTCAGGCCACCATGTACGCATGTACCAGCAATAGAAAAGCCAACATAGCCTCCAGCACTTCCACCCAACTGCCGCACCACAATGCAGGGATACAAGTACACATGTTCCACTTACAGTAACGTACAAACAAATTGCTGTTTTTTGCACCGCAAAACACTTTCCATCACAGTACGTTGTAAGTATGGCACCCTCGGAGCACACTCTGCTCAACATTGGGCCTGCTCTCAAACCCTTTACTACGTGCATACAAGTAATGCTGTGTTGCGAACTGCAGCACTTACTAATCTGCGCAAAGCACACTACGGAACCACATATAAAAAGCAGTAGCACCATAATGTAAACTATAGCACACCATAGTGCACACTATGTTCAAATGGTATTGTCTTGTGCAATGCACTCCCCTTTTCCAAATGTGCCTGCCACCACTCATCACATCGACCCATCGCCCCTGCAGCTGCGATGCCATTCCTAAGGTTCCCTGCAATCACCATACAAGTTTTTTGCCTCTTCAGCTAACCGCACATTGCCGTACTGTGAGCTGATACCACTGGCACACCACCCTCTTCTTCGCATAACATTTATCACATGAAGTGCTTCTCACTCGGGCTCCCTTTCCATACCTTCTTCCCTCCACCTGCTGATGTACACTATGTTCTTCAGGCCCTTTCGCCACCGTATTGTCCTCCCATACAACATGCCAATGTCATAGCAAACTTTTCTAACACATCCCGTTACCGCCCACTACAGTACAGTCAATATTTTGCCCGCGCAGTGACCAGCAGAAATGGGACTTCGGAGCTGAGCCATATAGTACTACCATTTTAGTGGCCACAATACAACGACGTACAAGAGGCCCAACTGTGCACACTATCTCTTCCTACCTTGCCATACACACCACAACCCTATCCTCCGATACACCATGGCGGCGTCTCCCTACAACTTTGACGCACAGCACGCTTTGGTCCAGCCAACCACGGGCTGCGTCCACTGTTCGACGACATCACACCGCACCGTGCGCCAATCACACTGCGGTCCGCGGAGCAAACAGGGAAATGGGTCAGTGGAGCGGACCCAGATATCACTAATTTTTTGTGCTGTAAATTTCAATTCTTTGCAACAAAGCTACTGCTCGGATTTCCACCAAACACACAAAAGCACGCTTTCTGACTGAAGCCCCTGCCGCAAGTTTGGTGAAAATGGGTTCAGTCGTTCGGCCTGTAGTCGTGCACAAAGTTTTTCCTCATTCAGTCTATGGAAAAAAAAAAAAATCGGGACCCCCCTTTAACTTCATCCCCCCTGCACCAAGCCTCACCCAACTTGGCAAAAGAATTCAGAGCCGTCCCATATACTTTTTTGCAAAGTTTGGTGAGGATTCGTCCAGGGGGAGCTAAGTTGTAAGCTGCCGAAAAAGTGCTCTTCCTATGAGTTTATCAACTTAACCATAACTACACTGCCGCTACCGTGGGCCGTGTAATATATATCTATATATAATATACAGAGGTCAAGACGGAAGGCCATAGCTAGTAGTTGGTTAGTGTTGTATACTACACAGTGGGACTGGCCGAAAACTATTGCTTATGCCATGTTATTATTTTAAAATATACAGTGGACGTGGCCAAAACATGTGCAAACTACTCAATATCAAAGGTCATGGCTAGAGGCCCCTTTATATGTTAGAAATTATTGTGGGCACAGCCAAAGGTTTTGACCACTGGCCAGTATTGTGGTGAAGCCCATTGCTAGTGCCTGATTAGTGTATATAATATACAGTGGACACGGTTGAAAGCTGTAGCCACTGGCGAAGGCCAAAGTCTTGATTGGTGGCCTGTTAGTGTTTTAACATATACAGTGCACATGGGTGAAGGTTATGATCACTGTCCATAACTGAATACCATGATTAGTACTCATTCATGTATTAAAATATATTTGAGCATGCACACTGACCATGGCTGAAGGCCATGTTTAATGACAGTTACTGTTGTAATGTATTTAGTGATGTCATCAGTCATGTGATCTGTGATGTCATCATTGTGGTCATAGACTGTGCAACAGGGGGCGCAAAGTTAGGGTGGCGTTAGCTGCATTTCCTGGTTTTTGTTGCTTTAAGTTCTCACCTTAACGTCTATGCAATTAAAGATTTTTCCTTGAATTTCAATGTTTTTTTTAGAATGTATTACTAACCTTAACGTCCCTGCAACTAACGTTCTTTCCTAGAATTACAATGGGTTTGTTATTCCATACATAATTGACATTAATAATACACACAATTGGATTAATGAAAACAATGTACCATGTGCAGAAAGTAAAATAAACATAAATTGTGCAACCACATTCTCCGCAAATAAACCTGTTCTTAAAAAGCTTTATTTGCTTATTTACTTAACTTTTTAACGTGTATACATTTATATGTAGTGTTGATGATTAGAAAGTTATTAAAGTGTTACAGTAACAGTGCCCAAACACTACACTCAATATATCTTAAAATAAATCTTAACAAGACTTCTGTCCACATATATATGAAGATTTTTATGCGTGGCAGAATGTGGCATGGCTGTTAACCCCCGGCTTCCAAAAGGGTTAACCACAATTCAAATGAAATACATAGGATTTGTAAATTTTTTTAAACTCGCTGTATTGAAATGATCAATTGAAGGTCTTTGCTCTATTTAAATGCAGTTGTGTTTTTATTGTCTATTTTTATAACTTAAAAGTTGGCCCCATAAAAGGACCGTTTTGGGGGTTAAGGAAAAAAGAAGTAGGCACTGGGAAGGGAAAAACACTAGGATTTAAACATGTAACAAAAGGTTTATAAAAAAGAACATCATATATTTTCTCGCATTTTATATTTTGTACATTTATGTGTGTATTTTTTCTTCTGAAGAAACATATGGGGCCTCATTATGACCCAGGCGCTAAGTGTTCAACGGCGCCGTAAAAGGCTGCAGCGCCATTAAACACCTAGCACTTAATTACGAGGTCCCCTTTGCGGGACCCGACCTTAACGGCTGGTTTTACCAGCCGTTAAAGTAGGGACCCGCAAAGGGACCTTGGTGCTAATTACGGTACCGCAATTTGCGGTACCGTAATTAGCGCCTTCCCCATTCCCATTGAGCCCTATGGGGCAGAAATGGGAATGGGGAAGGGCCATGGCGGCTTGGGGAATGGGGTGGTAATTCCCCATTCCGCCATGGCGGACTCCGGCATGGACCATGGAGCTAAAAGCACCATGGTTTAGCGCCAGTCCTAATGAGGCCCATGGACATTGATTAAAAATATGCCTCATGTTGGCAATTGGCTGTATGTTCTGAAAGAGCCTTGCCCAAAGCGTCTAGGTTGCCACCTCCCACCTCGATCAAGCTGTGACAGGTTCTGAAGATCACAATAAAGTTAGAAAGATCGGGTGCAGGCAGCATGGACTCAGGTTGGGTGTTAGCTGGAGGAAAATACCTAGGAATCGTATTAAAAGTCTGTGGCGCAGATGATAAATATTGCTTTGTTGATCTTGCTCCATGCGCTTTCACCTTGTGTTTCACATGAGCCTTCCTTTATGATTCATCCACTTCATCCCAATGAACACGGGAAAGATGTTGAACTAACATGGATGTCCCCAAGCTTTGCAATGGCTTGTGAGAAGGTCCCCTCTGCAAAACCTTACCACAGAAATTACACATGATCTCCTCAATCTCCTTTGCGCAGAAATATTGCCAACTGTCAGTTACATTTATTTACCCACACCACCTCATCATCACTACTGGTCGTAGTCATTGTTAAATGCAGGAACGTGGAGGAAAAATAAAAACTGTAAAAATACACAACACAAAATGGATTCTGCCATTTATTATAAAACCACAAAGCACAAGACAAAGGACAAAGTTATAGGAAGAAGAAAGGAAAAAGGAATGGCTAAAAGGAGATACTGCTTTTGAAAGGTTCCTGAAGGCTCACAAAGAAGGTCACTCTCCAAGAAACAAAAAGCAATGACAGAGAACAGAAAAGAGGTGCTTGGGAGATGGTTTAATCCCGGTTACGCAATATAGCCAACCGGGATGTGTTTTACATACACGCGGGTACGCCCAAGCGCAATGATATGTTTGCACCTAAATTATTGACCAAGCGCCTGAGTGAATGAGGGGAGACGTGTCTGCAAGTGACTGTAGCCACTTTGAGGGAAGGCCCAATCACTTTGAAAGCTGCATTTATGAGGTTACTCAGCCTCGCGCCTGTTTTTGACAGCCAATCGGATCATGGGCTGCGCTCACCCACTTAGCCGCATCAACAAATGACCCAATCACATGCTGCAGCATATTGACACGGCTATGTCCATGCTGTATGATAAAATCTGCATGTTCAAAATGTCTTATTCGGACATTGTGCCTTGTTGACGTGTCTATACGTCTTTGTGCCTCATTCGACAGCTAATCAGAACGCGCACTATGGTTACGTGCCTGCACATGAATCTTAGCCTTGTCAATGAATGGACCAATCACACGCTGCAGTGACTCAACGCTACTATGCCCATGCCGTATGATGAAATCTGCATGTGCGAAATGGCCCAATCGGACATTATGCCTTGTCGACGCGTCTATGGGTCATCGCGCCTCTTGCAGCAGCCAATCAGAATCCGTGCTGTGGTTACGCACCTGCACATGACTCTTAGCCTCATCAATGAACAGACCAATCACATTCTACAGTGCCTCAACACAGCTACGACCAAGCCGTATGATGAAATCCGCACGTTCGACATGGTCCAATCAGACATTGGTCCTTGTCGATGCGTCTTTGCACCTCGTGCGGCAGCCGGTCGTAATGCGCAGTGCGGCTACACATCTACACACAATTTCTATCTGCATCAAAAAATTAACCAATTACACGTTGCAGTGTATTGACGTAGCCACGCCCATGTTGTGTGACAAAATCCACACTTGCAAAAGTGACCAATCAGAGCGCACGGCAGGGCAGCCTCGCATAATCACCTCACCCACAAAAAAATATGTTTATATTGATGATTGCTACTAGTGGATCTATGTGATCACTGCGCCGCCCGTAACTGTGACGCCCAAAATGCTGACTCCAGTTAGGGCACATCACAGTGATCATATGGATCACGTGCCTCCTTCCCCTGGCCTGCATTACCCCTCTCAACACCACAACCCACTTACCTTTAGGGCGGCACACGCAGAAGTGTGCCGCCCATACTCTGCGATCCCAGCATTGTCAACTCCTCCCACTAACGTGGGTTGGAGCTGACGCCGCAGGGTGCTTTTCTTTTTTTCTTTTTCTTATGTGTCCCCAGCTTTCCAAAATGGTCACCCCTGCAACCCCCATTACTGCGCCCAGAAACAGAGGGGGGACACCCCTGCAACTCCGCTCTGCTTGGGAGCAGTAAATGTCACCCTCCTTTTCTGCGCCTCCAAAGTCGCAGTGACTGTGTGGGCCCACAAATGAGGGCGACATTTTTGTACAATACCCTACCAGTGCATGTTAGTGAAATGTTTACCAAGTAACTGCAAGAACTTTTGGTGCTTTAACCCTTTGATTGTTCCTCCTTTTTAACCACTTCTCACTTAATCCTCTTCTCCCTTGTCTTGTAATTAAAAAAACCTTTTGTGGCATTGTCTTTTTAGTGTTGTCTTTTTTGTTGTTTTACATTTTCCTCAACAATTGGGCATTTCAACATGTCCAAACATGACTACAGCAGCAGTTGTGATTACAATGCCATATGGGTACCCAATCCATCACTACCCAGGAAGAAAGCCAAAGGAATAAAACCCGCTGCAATCAGTTGGAGATATTTCAGGGACAAATAACACTGCTCTAAGAAGAAGGCGGAGGATGTACAGTGCACATTGTGCATGGAGACTCCAAGATGTGGTTCATCAAATGTGCCGTTGCGAAGCCTTGGAACATATGTGATAATCATTCAGCTGGTGAGAGTGCATTGGGATTATGTGGACGACACATATTGTAAAGTGAACAAACACTAAAAAAAAAAATGCATGGGCCTCATGCATTACGTGCACAGAAATCGGGACCACATCCAGCACCCAATTCCTTTAGTGCAGCGCCACCAGCACTGAATGAACTCTTGACATTGGCTGCAGTGTCCTCGCCACATGTTCCAATTTTACCAGCTCCCAATGTCTCAGTTATGAGAGTCCTGTGTGATCTATGCCATGTATTGGAAGCCATGGGAGGTGCCACAACAATGGATAGGGACAATTTAATGTGTTTCCTTCCCAGTTTCACCCCCCTCTTTACTTTCCCCAAAATGACCCTTTCAAGAGCCACCCTCTAAGTCACAAAAATAGATTCAATTAAACACAGACTGCAAAAATATATGACGATATCTATTGTAATTGATTTTATTCTGTTTGAGTGTCTAAAACCCCCCAAAATGTCTACTTGTAGCCACAGTTACAATGTTGTGGGTGAACCGGTATTCGCGAGTAGAATCAGCCCAGCCGTTGCTCACCTTAACCACGACTACAAATGTAGATTACTACAGAACAGCTGAAATGCAAACTATTGGGCCTTAGCCACTATGCTTTCACCTGCTTCATATTATTTCACATTTGCTCAAAACCCTGGTAGATTTAGTCTAAAACTCCAAAATACTCTTGTAGTACCTGGCATACTGTAGTGATTATCTGAGTGTACAATTCCCAAACCACTTTGCAAAAGAGGAAATGTTCACTGCAAAGTTACCAGTGGTTATTAACCTTCCCACTAAGCTGGCAAAATCCAGAAATCTTCACAAATAAACAAAAGAACATTGGCCAACATCACAACGAAGTTAGCATTGATCATATGCACTCCATCATAAGACTTCTCAAATTTAAAGCCACATTCAAACACTTCCACAACTCTAACACAATACGATATCCCTAATACAGGGTCACAGGAAACAGCTTGATATCCAACTATGAAGCACATACACAGCTGCAATATTTGTCAAAGGTAGAGTTGTGGTGCTTGGTTGACGGTAGGGTATGCGCTATGCACCCTCATTCGTTTCATTTCTTCCTATGTCTCTGTATTGTGTAACAGTATACGTCATCATCAGGGGCGTGGCTACAGAGCCATGTGATAGGACAGGGTTCCGAGGAGCTCCTGCAGATTCTGTACGATCCAGAGAAAAAGAGATGCACTGATTTGGCTGGGACGTGCACAATTGACACTATGGATGCCTAAATAAGTGTGGAAAACTGCAAGCTGTTTTTCATGGAGTATTAAACCATGGTCTGGGTATACAGAGCTGAAGCAGGATTGCAACATCCTGTTGGTGTTTAAAACAAAATGGCGATCCGGTAGGAACAAAGGGACCAGCCAACGGATCACTGAAGAGAAAGCAGTGCGGGCGTTCAACAGACGTGCTGCAGGACAGTCGGACAGCTGAAACTGCTGAAAAGAGAGGAAGCGAATAATGAGCTTGCAATGCCTGATGGTGTAGTAGAACATTGGAAGCCCCGCAAGCACCGTAGCAGAGCGGAAAGTTCAGAACAGGACAAGGTGTGTATGAATAGATGGTCCGAGCTGACACGCGTCTACACCAGAGTTCCCGACAACAGGAGCAGCAGAAGCCCATCGCGGAAGAGCGTAGAGAAGGCACAGAGGCCCGGCAGAGCTGCATGAATGGATCAGCTACGTTTGTAATACAAAGTAGCAGCCGCATGGCAAAATGTTGACGAATGTTCGAGTTTTAGTGGGAACAAATATGATCAGTGGCAATTGGATGGACAGAACCTGGAAAGAGACACCACGTTCTGCTACACAATAAGATCTTACACAGAAGGCAGAAACAGCTGCATCGAATGCTGACAAAGAGCAACAGTTGCAAGCTGAAAGGAGCACTGCGCTGGTGAAATTGACTAAGGCACGCAGGCACGCCAGACTGATGTACATTGGGCAACACGGATTGCCCACTACACAGGGTGAGAGACCAAGTGAGCCGGAGCAAACACAGGCCAACACAGGTGGATGACTATGGAGCAATTGCACTGGCATATGTGGAGCAGGGAGTTGAATTACAAAGGCGACCGCAGCGGGTGCAATCGGGATCATTAAAAGCGACTTCCTGGACATATTGGAAAGCCAGGACGCCCCAGGCAGCATAGCAGAGGGAGGCCTCAGCACTGATCATATCATTCTGGAATCTGGGGAAGACTCGCAAGACTATTGGTTAAAAGAGTTGGCTTTAAGTGGAAAGTAAAGCTTGTACCTGACACAGCGCAGGGAGGGCAGCACAAGGTGCCAGACAAGAACATACCAGCGCAGGATCTGTGGGTCGCGGTGACCCCATAGACCAACAGTAGGCTGCATAGCCTGGAACTGAAAACAGAGCCAAGGAACCGCAATTGCGTCAAAATCAATTAAGTCTAAAGTGAAACAGGCATCAATGGACACATTCGCCAAACTGGCAAAGGCGGAGGGGGCAAGGACTACGGAGCAAGATAAATACACAAGGAGATTGTACCCCCAGGCGCAGTGACCAACAGATCCTGGAGGCCATAGCAGCGCTGAAATCGTCACTGCAATGATTGACGCAGTCAGTATCGAGGTGAACCTCCTATGGCAGGACACCAGGGCATTGGCGGAACCCACAGGAGTGCTGGAGATGGAGGTGAAGGCCAATTCAAGCAGTTGTAACGCAAACTCCCAAGATGTTTCTGCGCTACAACAACAGATGCGCAACCTAGAGAACACGACTGAAGAGGCGGAGGGACAGGCCCGCAGAAATAACATACTCATCATTGGGCTCCTGGAAGGAGAGGAAGGCGCGGATCCGACAAACTTCAACGAAAACATGTTGCTACAAGAGATAGGGGCAGCGTCGCTCACCCAGGGATTCACAGTTGATAGTACGCACAGGGCTCTGACAAGAAAACCACCAGCCGGATACCCACCTTGGCCAGCTATTGCCAAGATATTGAACTATAAAGACAGGAAGAAGATCTTTGAACATTTTCGGAAGAGAGGAACGATAAGCAGACCGTCAGCGAATATCACAGCATACCCAGATTACACCTTCCTAGTACAGAAGCAAAGATTGAGCTATGTGTCAGTTAAGAAGAGGCTGGCTTAAAGTACAGGTTGCTGTACCCGGCAAAGATGAAGGTGTTACACAAAGACAGAGAGGTTTCTTGGACACCCCAGAGGATGTTAATACTTGGATGGACATTTTGATTTTCCCGTCGGAATCAGAAGACCAGGCAAAGTGTGGGAGAGATACATGAACTGTGCTCCCAAGGTGCTATATAAGTGAACTGATTGGAGACTAATGGTTGTTGATGGAACTAAAGACATAAAAGTCAGAAATTGCATAATATTTTATGATTAGCTAAATGCAGGAGGACCAGTGCTGCCCAAACTGGGACGACACCAGAACCACACTATCACCCCCATTAGATTAGGTTAGGAGGGATACTAGTAGCTTAGTATCCACCCACTGCACTTTGTATTCCAGGCAAGTGGGATTCGGCCCGAGATGCAGGGATGCCTGAGCTTCACAATTGAAGCTGGGCAGGTGTGGGGAAATGTTGGGAAATAGGCGAGAAGGGGAGTCGGGGTAGTTAGAAGTTGGTCTGCCTACAGACGAGCGCATCAGAGGAAGGGAGGAGGAGGTGATGGGAAGAGGACGATGGCTGACTATAAAGATGGGTGAATTTAGGATTGCAAGATGGAATAGTAGGGGGCGGAATAGCTACATTAAAAGGAAAAGAGTAATGGTATATTTGAAACACCAGAAGATAGATATAGCCCTATTGCAGGAGATACATTTAATCAAAAACCGACAAGATACACTGGCACGGAAGTGGGAGGGGAGACTTTGGACTCCACGTGCTCAGCATATGCCATGGGGGGTATTGATATGGGCGGCACTGACTGTCCCATTCAGGGTTCTCCACACCCACCTAGATACAGATGTAGGAATGTCATATTGCGGGGATTGGTGGAAAATAGAGAAATATGCGTTGTTAATACATATGCTCCGAATCAAGACACTGCAGCATATTTCAGGTCCTTATATGCTAAGATAAGCCCATACAGAAATGGGACACTGGTGTGGGGAGGGGATTTTAATTGTGTGCTGAACCCGGTGTTAGAAAGGTCAGACAGGAAATTCAACGTCCAGCCCCGGAGACAAAGCCCTTGAAAACATTGCTACACATGTTTAAGCTGGAAGATGTGTGGAGAACTCTACACCAGCAAGAACGAGGATACTCCCACTATAATGCACCTACAAACCTGTACACCAGGCAGGATTATGTGTTTGTAGGAGGTGAGCTGTTGGGTGAGTTCACGTGGGCGGAATACAAGGCTAGGGTCCTCTCGGATCATGCTCCTTAGGTGGTTATATGTCAGATTCTGCCCCCGCGAGCCAAGATTTCTACCTGGAGACTCAGAGTGCAGGCACTTAAGGCCACCAGGTTTAGGGAGAACATAAGGAAGGAGGTTAAAGAATAGTTTGAGTACAACATGGGCAGTGTGGCATCAGCGGACACACTGTGGGAGACGTTTAAAGTAGTGTTGAGGGGGTTGCCATGTCACAGTCAAAGGGGATGCAGGATATTATCTTACAGGATTTGTGAGGGGTGGAAAACAAGTTGGAAGCTATAGCGCAAAGGGGGCATGGGTCCCTAGCAGAGGCACAGGAGGTGACCCGACTACAACAGGAATGCCGGATGCACTGGGACAGGTTAAGTAATTTGAGTTACAAAAGATATATTGAAAGACAGCACGCGGAAGGGAACCAACAGAGACGATTGTTGGGTGGCTGTACAAAAGCGAGTCCAAACGAGAATCAATTAGAGCATTGCTGGGAATAGACGCAGAAATGCATGAATGACAGGAAGGGGTCAATAAATGTTTTTATGAATACTATACACGATTATATGAGGAGACCTCGGAGAGTGATGTAGGGGAGATACGGAAACTCTGTCTGAGATTCAATTGCCCAAGCTGAGTGCGGAGACCGAGACAGATTAGAAGCCCCATTACGATTGAGGAACTAGAGGGGTTGATCAGAGAGCTGCCGACGGGCAAAGGCCCAGGGGTGGATGGGCTCCCGAGTGAATTCTATAAAGAATATAAGAATGATCTCCTGACGCCACTGCTTGGAATGCTTAATGAATCAATAGAAATGGGCAGGTTGCCTAGATCCTAAACAGAATGATTTATAGTCCCCCTGTTGAAACCAAATAAGCCAGACACAGAGTGTGGCTTGTATAGGCCCCTGTCATTGTTTAATCAGGATGGGAAGATACCTACAGCGATGATGGCACTCAGACTCAGTCCAATCATAGCCAAGCTTATACATGCAGACCAAACAGGATATGTCCCACACAGGAATATTGCTAACAACTTGCGTGGACTGCACCATGTGATAGATTGTACTCGGGGGGGCTGCCCAACATTGTGTGGTGGCATCACTAGATGCAGTCAAGGCATTTGATTTGGTCAGATGGCCATGGCTAGTGGCGGTATTGGAAGGATTTGGTATGGGCCCGACATACTTTAAGTGGGTACGATTACTGTATAACGAACCAGTAGCAAGGGTGCAGACCGGCACTCTCCTCTCAGACCAATGGCAGTTGAGTATAGGCATGAGACAAGGGTGTCCGTGGTCGCCGATGCTATTCATATTGCCATTAGAGCCGCTGGCGATCTATCTGCGGGCCGAATATGGGGAGGCAGGGATTGAAACGCTGGGTGGGAGACAGCTGATATCATTGTATGCAGATGAAATATTAGTTTACTTGGAACACCCAGAGACAAATCTGCTCTATAGACGTAATATATTTTAGACGTAATGGAGCGATATACTGCCTTGTCGAGCATAACAATAAGCCCACAAAATTCAAGTCTGTTTCCATTAGGGGAATATGCAGGAAGCCGGCGAGTCAAATACCGGAGTTACCGATTAAATGGGAAGTAAGTATGTTCCGTTGTTTGGCAGTGGATATTTATCATGATCCACAGCTGGAGTATACACACAACACTATTCGGGCACTGCAAGGGATTGAAAACTCCATATCACTTTGGGCTAGCCTACCGCTATCCATGATGGGTCGAGCGGCGTTGCTGAAAATGGTGGTGCTCCTCAGACTACTCCACTTCTTCACAAATATCTTGTTCGCAATCCCAATATCATTTTACAATAAACTACATAGTATATGGAGGGACTTGTGGCGCAATGCAAGATTCAGGGTGGCACTTTGGAAACTTCAGAATGCGTATGACGCTGGGGGGATTAGGCTGCCCAACTTTGAGGTATATTTTGTTGCCAGTCAATTGCAATTTGTAGCCAAGTGGTTGTCGGATGAGAGACATACGAGTCATGCTTGTTACGCACTACAGGGCACAGTTTTACCTGAAGGAAATCATATGGATGGCGAAGTTAGTTTACCCAGGTTAATACGATTGGGGTGTGTGATGTGGTGTAGGGCCTGTCACTTGATGGGAGGTGGGATGCTATATTCCCCACAGATCTCATTAGTGATACTGGAGGGAGTTAGTGTCCAATTGCGGTTGAATGTCTGGAAATATTGGGAACCTAATGGGGTAGCTACGGTGGCAGACCTGGTTCAAGAGGGGGCTCTGAAAGGATTCAGGGACTTGATGGTGGAGGCGGGAATACATCCAGGCCAGCACATTACACACACATGCTTAGTATGGCTAAACCAGATTAGATGGCCCGAAACTGACTCCCCCTTGCAACCGGATGACACAATTCAGACATTTTCTGATGTGTCAGATGGTGGGCACGAGGTCTCGAGGCTGTATGAGTTGTTAATGTCTAAAGTGGGGAAGGAATTGAACCAAACGAGACAGCGGTGGGAGGCTGACCTAGGGGAACCAATGTCGGATGCATTGTGGAACAGACGTAAGGTGTATCACAAGAAGGTGTCTAGGAACAAAAGGTTTCAGCAGATCCAACTATACAGAACACAAAGGGCATATTTAACCCTGAACAGGATAGAAAAGTTTGTCCAGGCAGTAACACAGATGTGTCTGAAATGCGGGGAGGTGGATGCCAACCTGATTCACATGTTCTGGACCTGCGTTGAGATTGGCAGATTTTGGGATGAGTTAGCTCAGGCTTTAGCGAAAGCAGGTATCACATTGGATATCAGATCCCCCCTGGCTTGTTTACTTAGAGGTTTTGCAAGGCCCAAGATAGCTAAACATGTGGGTGAACTGAAATATTTAGCCTATATATTAGCCAAACGTAGAATACCGATGCGTTGGAAAACACAGTAGAGGCCTCTGGTACAGTTGTGGTGGAAGGATTTATTAAAATGGGCAAATGCGGAAACAGCATGGCAGGAAGTGGTGGGAATGTTGTCGGATCACATAGAGGGAGGAGTGGAGGCTTGGAGACAGTTAATTGGGGACATGGCCATCTCTGCACTGGAGGTCACTGAATCGGAAAGCAGTTCTGCAAAGCCTAGTGCCTATGCCAGAAGGGATGCAGGGAATGTATACATAAAGAGATTGACTGGTGTGAAGTCTAGTAGGCTGGGATGAGGGTGGGGCTAGTTGGGGGTAGCAGGGGTTAAACAGACGTAATTGGTAATGTAACATGTGGTTAAATTAACATAATGTCTGTATGGTTTTGGTTAAATTGAAAATAAAAATTGTTTTAAAAAACAGTCTATGTCATCACATAGTATCAGAGCCAAGTGGGCCGCTGTCCTCGGACAGTACACCATTATGAAGAAACACAATCACTGACCTGCAACTGATCCAAAGAATGAATAGATCTTCACAATAGCCAAACATCACACATCTACGCACTTTCAGTTCGAGAATCAGAATGTCAAAAGTTCACAAAAAGATCACTTTCATAGCTTTAAGAAATCAATATCACAAAAAAAGGATTGTACAAGCAAACAAGTAAAATGCCCAGCACATTTTTAATAAAACCTATAACAGTCAATAAACTCCAAAACAATCCTTCAAAAAATTACTTTGTAGAACATGTAGAAACAGAATTAAATAAAACACATTTTTAAACAAATTAGACAAATAACATAGCCATGGCTACAACCCTTGTTACACTGCGAGACATCACACAACTGCAGGTACACATACATTTTTCCCATGTACTGAAAAACACATATTCCAAAGGTTTCAAATTTAAATCACACGTGCCTTAAGGGGAGGATATCCAAACAGAAAGACATATAAAAATATGTGCTAAAACATCCATAAAAAAATATGATTACGGCACCAAGATGCAAACAGAGGTAACCGCTAGTAAGGCCAGCGGGTTAATACCCGCGGCTCCTAAAGCCCGTCATAATGCACCATGTCCAATTGGAGCATTGATAGTTGCGGGTCTGGGCAACCGCTGGTAGCTGCGGCTACCTGCAACATTTTTCAAGATTCAAAAAGACATATTTCCAAGGCTTAAACATTTAAACAACACGAGGGTACACATAAAGGCATAGAATTGGAACCACATGTAAATGTGGGTAGTGGAAAATCCATTAAATATCATAATCAATGCACACAAATTGGTATCAGTATACCCGTGGGTAAGGATAAGCTGAAAAGCTGTGGGTAAACACCTCAGTTATTGGTGTTGCTGGGTGTGCTCCTCAGTGCACCAATTGCACCCCTTATTTTTATTTTAAAAAATCTGAGTATGGAATATAAATTATAAAAAAGAAACACTCGTAATACAATAGTACTTAAAAGGAGTCCATACAATAAATGATGGCTCATGGAGTTATTTTATTTATTTTATTTATTGTTTGCTTGTTAGGCACTTAGACAGGAAATACATCCTGTTTTAAAACTCCCACAGGGCAACAGGGAGGGAGCATGGGATAGCAGTACAATTAAATACAGAAAATGCAGATGGGGAAGGGACGGCCAAACCTACTAGGCCTTGTGAGTGTTCAGAATGTGTAAGTGCAGGAAGGAAGAGGGCAGTGCGGTAGGCTCTGTTGCGTCCGTGCTCGAAGGTCAGCCGCAGATGAAGTGCAAGGCATGGTAAGTGCTATGTGGCCAGGGGCCGTGTTGGGTGGAAAGTGTGAATCTCCCGTGCAGAAGGTGTCCCAAGGCAAGTGCTGAAGGATGACAGATGCTGCGGAGATTGGGTCTGAATGGTCAGATGGCCAGAGGATACATAAGAGTCCAAGACACCAATTAAAACAACTGTGGGATTAGCAGAGGAAGGAAGAAGCGAAGGATGAGGAAACAAGGAGAGTCTTGAGGTGTTTTCGGAACTTCAGAAGGTCCTGCTCAAGACTCAGCAGGAGGGAGAGGCTAGCCTAGAGGAGGGATCCAGCTGAGAAAAGCAAGCAGACTCTTGCTCTTTTTTTAGCGAAAAATACTTTACACAAAGAGAGTTGGTGCCAGAGGAGCGTAGCCGTCTAGAAGGAGAATATTTGGTAAGAGAAAGTTGCAGATAGTGTGGTCCTCGGCCCCAGACATCCTTGTGGATGATGCAGAGGGATATGAACTTGATCCGTGCAGCAATGGGGAGCCAGTGGAGGCTTTTTCAGGCAGGAGAGATGCAGTCGCTGGACTTAAGGCCAAAGATAAGTCATGCTGCTCTATTGTGGATTAGCTGAAGTGGTCGCAGCGTGGAAGAAGGTAGATTGAGGAGGAGGATGTTGCAATAGTGAAGCATATAGAGAACCGGGGCTTGGGAAACATTGAGCTTCTGGGAGAAAGTGAGAAATTGTAGAATTCCTTTGAGAAGGAAGAGTTGGAAGTGGGACTTCTTGGCAATGTCCTGCGTGTGAGGGAGGAAGGTTCAAGAGTAGTCACAGATGACTCCACGGTTTCTGGCTTCAGAAGAAGGAGCAAGTGGAGAGCCCATGCTGGGAGGCCAGAGAGAAGGGAAGAAGCAGGGAGCAGGAGTCCCAATAGGAAGGATCTCCATTTTGCTGGCATTGAGGCAGAGATCATTGAAGGAGCATCAGGCCTTGATGACAGACAGGCCGTCAGGGATGAAGGAAGGTGCAGGTGAGTCAGCCAGAAGTCTGAAAAAGAGTTGAGTGTCAGCTGCATCTGGAAGTTGGGGGAGAAGGAGGATATGAGGCATGCCAGCTGAGCAAGGTAGATGTTAGAGAGCCCGGGGATAGGATAGATCCCTGGGGTACACCGCAGGTGGAGAAGGAAGTAGAAGAGGAGAAGGTGCCCAGGATGACATGGGAAGAGGGGTCAGTTAGGAAAGAAGTCAGCCATTCCAGTGCCCATTCCGATATACCAAGGGTATCATGGAGCCTTTGTATGATGATGGAATGGTTGACAGTGTCAAAGGCAGAAGAGAGATCAAGTAGAATGAGAAGAGCTGGGGACCTGGAGTCGAAGGATGCAAGCAGTTCTGAAGGGATGTTCAGGATAGCAGTTTCCGTGCTTCTGGATGTTCGGAATCCAGATTGATGATCGTGGAGACCACCGACAAGTTCAGTGTGCGAGTTAAGTTGTGGCAAGGCCAGCTTCTCCAGCAGTGTCCCCAGGAAGGGGGTGATTGAAATAGGGCAGTAGTTGGATGGACAGGTTGGGTCTGCTGATGGCTTTTTCAACAGTGGACACAATGCAGTGCTTGAGGGAGGAGGGGAAACAGCGAGTAGCAGAAGAGTAGTTGCAGAAATTATTGTGGGTGGGGGCAAGAGAGACAATGTTGTTCACAAAAGTTCTGTATAAGCAGGGGGAACCTGTTTGGATGAAGCCTTCATAGAGTGGACAACGCTGGTAACTTCTTCATGTGGGACAGGGGTGAAGGAGGAGAAGGCGGAAGGAGCAGGTGGAGTGGCCAAGGAAGTTTGGGGTGCGTTTTTTGGGTGATAACAAGGATGTTCAGGATGTCCTGAGTTTTGGTGGCAAAGTGTGTGGCCAGTGTATTGCAGAGGGCCTGGAAAGGAAGAGGGAACTTCACACAGTGGAGTGCTTAAAGGAGGAAGGGAAAGAGCCAGTGCAGAGTAGTTTCAGAAATCGGCAAAAGATGATAATGATAAAGAAAATATACATAGTAGTTAGTATACAAAAGATTGGCGTTAGGTAGTGTGGATGAGTTTCAAAAACAGGTAAAGTATGCATTGGACACAAAAAATGAAAGTATGGTACATAAAGACTTCTACAATCAAAAGCACAAATCCGCACAAAATTGTGCCTTTTATACTTTCCAAAATCAACACCACAAAAAGCGGACTATATTTACTAGGCAAAATACTAAAATGGCCGATACATTTTGACTGTAAACTTTCACAGACAAGTACAAAATTACAACAGTAAAATCAAGCAATAACAAACACCAAAACAAACACATCATACATACCCTACTCTTACAACTTAGTAAAAATTCCAATGCAGAGCAATTTTCCTGGAAATAGCAAAAGACTGCAGATATCATGGCTGGTTTTAAAACGTGTGGATGATGGGAGACAGTTGGCTATTTTGGTTACTGTCTTTTTGTAAGAAACAAAATATTTACATACATTTCAGTAATTTTGGAATTAAATTGTTTGGACCCGGGGAATACGTTGACATCATATTAATTCATTATGGAGGCATTGATTTGGGTAATATATGAGGTGTGTCCCTTGCTTTGATGATTAAATAATTCTTGGAAAAACTAATGGAACATTTTCCTAACGCGATCTTTATTTTTCCAATGTAACTCAAAGGCAAAATTGAGATGGACCACCAGATTAAATGGTAAAATTGAAAAATCATGGCGAGAGGGTGTGGCCGGCAACAAGACAAGATAAATAAATAAATAAACAAAAGATCGCCGAATGAACCTTGAGCTCCTAGACAGAGCCTACTATTATGGCCCTTTTTCTGCTAAATAACGAGATGTGCCACCTTTCTATCTCATCATAATATGCTGCCAAAATTATATAATACAGTCTGGTGTATTTAGGTAACAATTTCATTACCTTTTGCTGGTACAGCGTTGCTGCATATATCCGAGAGGACCAGCGTTTGTTTCATGCCTCATTCGCGCAGCCCCGTACGTTCCCAGAATTGGATTCAGCCCACTTTCTCCTTTCTATCAGTGACTGTGCAGTGAGCTTGGGGTGCATAGCGAGATTGGGGACCTGATTTGCCAGCACAGAGAGTTACTTTACAACTCTGCACCTCCACCATTCTGTCTCCACTTGCACGGCGCATTGCTATGCATAAAGCTGTACCTCCTGAGGAGAGGAAGCAGCATCACAGAGTACTGGAGATCGCAGCTTCCTGCTTTCTAGTGGGCCACACTTGCCTGACATCCAGTTACTGGCACTGGTATTGCAGCATCCTTATTCATTTTATTCTTTCATCCGTCCAACTGCATGACAATTCAAAGGTCATTTAAAGGAATTAGCTTTCTGCATAAAACTTCCTGAATATTCTTTTATCTGGTTAAAATGGCTGCTCAAGATTTCAATATCTCTTCTGCAGACCTAACATCAATAAAAGCAAGGATAAAATCTAACTTGAACATTCTAGCATGCAATCATCCATCTCTGTGCTAGATTCCAGAACCTTAATAATTCAGGATGACTTCAACTAAAACAATACATTCCAGACTGTGAGAGGTTGAAGAGTGTTTCTCATTCTCTGAACATACACTAGAAAGTATGGAACAAATACATAAAAGTTGGCACTCTGAAAGACAGAAACAGGAACAACAATACAGGAAAGTATGTGATCCTAGAGAATGCTGAACTAAATGACCCCATCAAATGTCTTACTGATTGGCTCCCAAAATGTTTAAACATCACCTTTTTTACCTCCTCTTATTTTCCACGAGCATATAGAATTAGACCTTGTTTAATCTTTAGCATCAATTCATCTAGACGTCTTATAACCTGCCTTCTATGACATCAACAGGTCGGATACATTTTACTTACAGCCAAAAAGCTTTCACCTCTAAATATTGAATGCAACAAAATATTTATGTCCCCAGACTTCTCAAAAGCTACACAAGACAAAAGGCAAAGATGTTTAGACTTAAGGCCATCACCAAAAAACGTAGACATCAAATATGGTCTACTTGAAACAGCAACAATGCTTATTACTCTGCCTGGTGGCCTTACCAAAGAATTTGTACATCCAGAAGACCATCAAGCCCTCATAAAATCCCTTCAATCTTCTGAGATGGATACTCTACCTGATGATTCCACCATACTAGCTTCAAATTCAAATACTCAACTCCCTCTACACGCCTATAATCTAGTGGGTCGACAGAAATTCAAGCCTGGTATATTCCATAATCCCAGAAACAGATCTGAATTCAATCCTACTGCTACCATATATTGTTTTATTTTATTTGTATTAGCTGAATTAAAACAACCTTTCAAATACAAAATGCATAAAATGTATACGTGAAATTATTGAATATAAAATCATAACATTCACATTTAACATATTTACAATAACTTTCAGTAATAAGCATCATCGTGAGACAATGGGGGTCATTCCAAGTTGGGTGGTAAGGGAAAAACGATGCCGGTAAAGGATTACCGGCATCGTTTACCTTTACGGGCCAATCTGACCCTCTAGACCGTTATTTACGGCGCCGTAAAGTACGAGGCCATAAATAGCGGTCTCGTGGCGCGAGCACGACACCCCATGCCGAAATTAGCGGCATGGCGTAAACCGGAGCTGATCCCAAGTCATGCGGACATGCAAAAAACGGCCTCTACAAGGCCGCAAAGTACCTTACCGGCATGGAGTAAATACCGGCATCGCTGAGAAGGTGTTAAGAACCCTGAGCAGTGTTTCCAAGAGGCACAGGTGCACTCAACCAGCACAGGTGGAGGTAATGGAGTCTGGCACAGCACAAAAGGAGCACACCCACTCACCCCACCCCCTCCCACACCAAGATGATACCAATTGTAGCAGGATTACTGGAGCTGGAGGCCCTGCTTGCAAGGCAGCAACGACAACAACAGCAACAACAACAACCACAGCCCCCACCACAGAGGATACACAGGAGGGGAAGGAGGGTGAGACAGGCCCAGCATGCCCTACCGGTGCAGCCACCATTACCACGCCGGCAGCCCCCAATCCCTCACATCAGAGCCTCCCCCTTCAACCTCAGACCAGAGCAGATCCACACCCTGTACCGCCTTGACCGGGACACATGACGACATAGTGAGCCTCATAGAAATGCACACTGCAATCCCCCCTCTACTCAGGGTAGTGTCTGTTCTCCACTTCCTTGCCACAGGCACGTAGCAGCATACATTGGGGCACATGCATGGCATACCACAGGCCATATTTTCACATATACTCAACCAAGTGCTGGATGCCCTCATCAAACACACAAGGGACTACATATCCCTACCCTGGACACCCCAGGATATATTGAATACATAAGTTGCCTACCATGCACTGGCAGGCATGACAAATTGCATAGGTGCCCTCGACTGCATCCACGTGGAATTGGTCTTTCCACATGCAATGGAGGTGGCGTATCGCAACCGCAAGCAATATCACTCCATTGACGTCCAGATGGTATGAAATGCCAGTAAAGCCATCACACATTGCTGTGCCCGATACCCCCGATCAACACATGACCCCCTGGTCCTGCGGAACTCCATGCTACCACGCTATATGGAGCAACATGCTGGACAAATTGCCTGGCTGCATGGTGAGTCACCTGATTGGGCCATGGCTTCGCATTGGGGCCATGAGTAGGGTGGATGCATACCCCAACTTGGTGGGAAAGGGGGGGGGTGCATACTACACCTGTGTGGGAATGTTGACGCCGGTGCACGATGTGCACCCCACAGAACACAGTGTCCCAAGGCAATCGATATGGCACATGACTGCCTAACCTCACAGCGATGCTAGAATGTAGAAAATATAACACTACTCGTCCGACAGGTAACCTGGCCCAATACCACAACACAAGCACCACTCATCGGCGGACCTCACACACCGTAAGGGCATCCTGCAGCCTCCTGCATCCCACCACACAAGACAGACGTCCCTGGGAGTGCATAGAAGTGAGCCCAACAGGGATACAGCAGCGTGTCACTGGTTCCGCACACCCATAGTAGTGGTGCAAGTCAACATGTAGCAGGATCAGTGCAGTAAGACAAGTATGTTACTGACTACAGTCAACACCCCCTGCCACCAAATCTCACAGAACCCAACACATCAATGAATTCAGGCCAACACTGCTGCATGCATATACGGTGCACGTGCAACAAGATGTGAGTGCACACCATAAGCCATCTTGAAGAAGCTACCCCTCCATCATTCCATGGCACAGGACACATAGCCGGGCCAGTAATGGGGTTGATGCAACCAGGGACATATGTGTATGGCCAGGAATAACCAGCTGCCATGCAAGACTGCTACAGTTTGCCACCATCAATGTACAAACACTTACCTTCATTCCCCTTCCATGCAGGTGATGGTGGCTACCCTTTGAAGCCGTGGCTCATGGCCCCTATCCGCAACCCACAGAACAGGCATGAGGAGGACTACAATCGAGCCCAAACCCGTACAGGGGTGGCCATAGAGCAGACATTTGGCCTGTTGAAGGCACCATTTTGTTGCCACAACCGTTCGGGTGGAGAACTCATCAACAGCCACGAGAAGGTGGCCAGGATCACCATGGCATGTGTAAGGCTGCACAATATGTGCATCCGTCGGAACGTGCCACTGCCTCCTGACCTGGGACTGCTACCACCAGATGATGATGAGGGGGTGGATGAAGAATTGGCAGGACAGCATCACAGTGCAGATGCACAGGAGGCATGTGCCGTGTGGCAATCATTGATTGGACAATATTTCTGACACTCAAGTCAGCTGAGGGTGTCAGGATGACAGGGCATCAGGCACTGGTTGTGGGGATACATGTACACCATGCACTGTCAGTCATTAAAAGACACATGCACATTGATCAATGTCCACCCTGATATTGTTTATGCACAACCGGTGTATTGGATTAGTAGGTTCACACGTGTACAACAAAACCTCCACCCTCACCCCCTCCCCCAACTCCCATACACACCCTCACCCTCCTCCCCCCAACTCCCATACACACCCTCACCCCCTCCCCTCAACTCCCATACACACCCTCACCCCCCTCCCCCCCAACTCCGCAACAGTAGTCCCGTGTGGCACATTGAGGCCACATGTGGCAGCATTGTCTATTGATCCATGCTCCCGGTGCCTGGGGGGGGCATGTTCCTGCGTCGCTGAGAACACAGCAAGCGGCGCGCTGGGCTAGCCGGGGTGGGGGGACTGGTTGTGGGGGTGTCCTCCTGCTGAGTCGCAGGAATGGGACGTGCTGCCACAAGGGCGTCTGCAATGCGTCCAAGTGCCTCACACACACGGTTGGTGCTTTCCGTGAACACCTGACGCATTTGTCTGAGCTCCTCAAGTAACTCCAACCTGCCCTGGTGGTTTTCCTCATTGAAGTCAGTGATGAGGGCAGTGAGTTGTCCTGCACGTAGTGCTTCCTGGGATGGTGTATCATCCCGGCTGGGGATTGGGTCGACATGCCCTGACAGGGCCTCGAATGGGGTACTGGGCACGGGATCTGCGTCTCCTGGTGCATCACCACGTGCACTTCGGACTGGTGTGTCACCCTCCCCAGAGTCCATGCACGACACCTGGGGGACATTGCATAGCTCGGGGGTGTATAGAGTGGGGTAGGAGTCCTCCTCTGACGCCCCACAGATGGACCAGGGGCTGTCCAGGATTTGCAGAGGAGCCGTGGCTGCCACCTCCCCAGAGATGCTGGACTCCTCTGACCTTGGTGTGATAATTGTTGCAGGCACTGATGCAGTGAGGGATGGGGGTGGTGCAACCTCAATAGGCCTTGGATGAGCTGTGGTGGTTTTGTCCTTCCTGGCAGGTACGCGGTGGTCCCTGCCTTTGGCACTGGATGTGGTGGGACAGCTTCTCTCAGGCTCATCGCCCTCATGCTCACTGCCTGTGGGTGTAGAACAAAGGTACAACATGAGGGGTTGTGTGAGACGCTAATGTCATTAATGGCAGCATTCACATTTCAGTCATTTTGGATTGGTGGCATTTTGGCCGTTACTACATCACTGGTTTCTACGGATGTGTCGGATATGTACGCAGGTGTGGGAGTCACTAATCCTGGCCTGGTCATGTGCAGTCTGACTCGCACACTGCCAAGCCTGCTGCACAGTGTGCTTATTGGGATGTGCTAGTTACTGCACTGTGGTTGGTGGGCATTATGTGGTAGCACTTGTCCCTTGGTGGCAGTTGTCTTGCCATTATCAGAATGGGTGGAGGGCAGTATGACAAGGTGCATTGGACGGGGCTTGGAAGTGTATTCAACATGTATTTGCCATTGGCGGTGTTGACTTTGGACACTCACCTCCATCAGCAGACGACGGAGCCCCACACTCCATTTCACCGACGCCCTCGATTGATTCTGTGCCAATCAATGCTGCGCAGGTCTCCTCCCATGGCGCTAGTTTCATTGGTGAACTTGGTCCACCTCCATTCAGCAGTGCCAGGCTGCGGTTGGCTGCGAGGATGCTCCGCACCCTCAACCGCAAGTCGTCCCACCACTTGCGGGAGTCCCTGGGGGTGCGGGGGGTGGTGCCTACTGCGCTCACCCTTTCAGCAAGTTCTGCCCATATGTTTTTCTTCCGGACCACTGCCTCTCTGCGCATGTCGCTGCTGAACACTACGTCTGCGTGCTCCTCCAGGTGGCCCACCATGGCCTGCAGTTCCTCGGGGCTGACGCGCTGCTTGCGGAGGCGGTCCGCTGACTTTTTCGGGGCTTTGGGCATAGCTGGCGGTTGTGTAGGCCTTTTCCGAGGTTCAGGTTCGTCCCAAGGGTGCTGCCTGGGGAGGATGGCAATGGATTGTATTTTTAAAGATAGCCGCCGCGCTCCTTCCCGTTCCTGTGCGATGACGTAATTTCCCTATCCGTTAATTAGCGGTGACCGTAATTTACGGTATCCGTAAATTACGGTCAACGCTAATTATGGACGCCGAAGCTTCGATGGCGGTGTTGTAAAGAACATCTCGCTTCATGCCGCTAAGGGGTTTAATGGGCCCTTTAGCGGTATGTCGCTAGGGGATTTACCGGCATGGCGGAAAGCTCGTGCCCGCGAGGTCGGAATAGCCTGTAAATAGCGGCGTGGTACCAGATCGGACTCGCTCTTTCCGCCATGCCGGTAAAAACCATTACTTACCGCCCAACTCGGAATGACCCCCAATACATACCACACCAAACAAACTCATTAGTGCCTTTTCTCAATTGTAACATTGAAATTTCTAGGAATACATATTCAAGCATGTAATACAATCATGGAAAGGGTGGTATTGATGCATAATTAATCATGAGTTGGACAACAGTAATATCCTTAGCTTCTTGTTGAGATATCTAGGTTCAGACATAATAAAAAGTGTACAGTTGCAATTTGTAAGGGCAAATAACCAGAACCCAAAATTAAGGACCAGCACAACTTTTGGGATGTTAACCACAGATATTTGCAATGTCTTGCATAGTGTGTTTCTCGTACAGATCGTAAAGCGGTACATTCCGTAATAAGAGGAACTAATGTTTCACGAGTGTCCATCACTAGGCAAAAACAGCATAAGTTGTCAGTTGTACTCAAAAGTTTCCATTTTGCTAATAAATCCCTGGTAAGCCAAAGATTAAAACGGAGTCTTAGGATACCATTACGAAGTTTAAGTGAGGGACACCGAATTAAATACAATGGTAATGTTTGTAATTTTTTATGTGGAAAAAGACACTCCTCTTTGTCATAATATAAAAGACATGATGTTCTAGTGGTAATCCAATCAGACTCCAACAATTTCAATGTGGCTTTATCTGGATTCTGTAATAATAACTCTAATGAAATGTCTGCCGAGTTTAGCACGTGATAGACCTTAGAGAGCCATGACTTAACAAATGATTGGTTAGACGAAAAAATGTGTTTTGTGAGAGTTTACAACACAACCTTTAGAGTGGTCGAAACCAGACATTGCCTAAAAAATGAACAGAGACGCCAATTGTACATAGCCTGCATGGAAACTAAGCCTAATTCATACCTTATCCAGGCAACAGGAATGCAATTCGGAAGATGTAATATACGCTGCCAGTATTTTGCTTCCCATTTTGCAAATTGAAAGGGTGAATTGACATTTAATGTTTCTAGGCCATATAAGAGTGCTGGAATGGTTTTCATATTCCGGAAATGCCATGAAGGCATAATAGGGAATTTCCCATATTTGTACATAATGATATTGGCTTGCGAAATGAATGAGGTGAGCCTCGTTTCTAGTCGTGCAAAATGGCCTGTTGCATGATAAAGGCCCTCAAACCATATACCTAGATATGTTTATTGAGGCACCATTTTTATGGGAGATTGATTGAAGGTCCAGACATATGATAAAGGACCACGACGCCTGGGTGCATATGCAACAATTTGTGTTTCAGTTATGTTAATTTTCGACTCATTTATCTGGGTAAAAATGAAAAATGCATCCAAAAGGCCAGCAAACCTAGTTGTGTTTTTGGATTGAGCACTAAGTCATCGGCATACATACGTGTTTGGATAGGTTGATTGTTAAGTTTGGGTGAATCTGACACTACCTCAGTCAAGGCAAATCTGACATCTTGAATGAAATAATTGAAGATGGCTGAAGCTAATAGGCATCTTTGTTTGAGGCCCCGTAAGGTGTTCATCTGATCTGTAAGAACACCATCCAGCGAACGACGCACTCGAATAGAGGTTTGGGAGTGTAGCGAATGGATGATATCATATAATGTCACAGGGCAACGATCTTTACGAAGCTTTGATAGTAGGAGCAACCGACTCACCGAGTAGAAGGCAGCGTTAAGATCGACAAAGGTGAAAAACACCTGCTGTTTAAGCATGTGACATTGCATTTTAATAGAGTTTAGAGCAAATAAATGTATCGATGTACCCATGCCTGCAACAAATCCTGTCTGGTGAGGATCACGGAGCTCAGATTGTAAGGTCCAGGCATTAAATTCAGAAAGAATCAGTTTGGTAAAAACTTTCCCCGGTGCATCTAATAGGGCAATGGGCCGATAGTTGGTGGGCACACTGCGATCACCCCTCTTGAAAATAGGAATGATTATTGAGGTTTTCCAAGATAGGGGAATAGAACGCGTTGTTAATATGTCCTGAAAGATGGTATATAGAATGTGTGCCCATTCATCTGGGTGTGCTTTAAACATAAAATTTGAAAGTCCATCTGGACCCATCGCCCTAGAGAAACTAGCCTGCATAATAATAGCACAAATGATTTCTTAGGACATCTGTAGGTGCCATAAAGAACAGGATGTGGGTGTATACACTATTTTGTCAAAAGCTGGGTCAGCATTTAAAGAAGAAAAGTGGGCAATCCAGGCTGATTCATGGACGCCATTAATTTGTGCGTCTCCTTGCAGATGACATCTTTGATGATTCAGCAATTGCCACATGACAGCAGAGTTTTTATTAGACATGGCAGTTTGCATTGTTTCACTGTCATGCTGAAATTGTGCTGCTTTCCTTCTCCTTAACCAGTTCTTATAACGGCATTTAGCTGTTTTTAGATGCTGCCAACATAAGGGGTTCTTTGAGGATGCTAGTTTTTTCTTGAGTTTTTTGTACTCTGCTTTAACCCGTTGAGTTTCTACATCAAAAGTGTGTGTGTGTCGAATCTGATTATGACGTGGAATAGTAATAGTCTGCCTGAAAGGTTTTAGAAGATCGGAGTATTGTTCAATATTACATTGCAATGCATTATATCCCACTATATTTTTAAAGGTGGATCATTTAACTGGATTCCGCCGGAGACAACTTCTTGCTGAATTTACTGTCGCCTCTGCTTGCAGAACCAATTTGTCTCTAATTTTTCCAAAATTCCAAGTGATATATGCAACTAGTAGTCTGTGGTCACTATGAGGGTGATCACTGATGACAAATTCTTGTACCTTTTGGAACAGGTGGGGACTCATACATATGTAATCAATAGTACTTGTGCTCCTCCCACGATGCCATGTATAGTTGGAGGGGAAGTCACCTTCACTGAACCATTGAGCATATAAAAATGACTGTCTTGCATGGTATTGATCCATCTCTGAGCATTATGGGTGGCACCAGACATGTTCCGGAAGTCCATATTAAGATCAACCACAATGATTGTATGAGTAATAGTATGTTTTACCAATATCAAATCCAAAATCGTGGCTAAACCATCATAGAAGATGTCATCAGACATTATGGCAGTATTTCGATACATTTTAACTAATGCTAATTCTTCCGTGTGACTAGTGATCTGAACTAGCTGGATCTGAGCCCCAGCATTTGACCACTGGCACTGTGTACACCCACAAGAAGTCCAGAAGAAGGTCTGCCACCACTAGGGAGTGCTGGGAGCAATATAATGTCATATCCATCCCATAGTGGGCAGATGGTAAGCCAGGTTTCCTGTAGAGCTATCACATGATGAGTACTTGACAAATTGGAAATGGATGCTTGCAAATAGGAGTGACCCCTGGTGTTCCATCTTACAATTTTCTAATTAACTGGGGTAGGTAATGTGGTGGTTAATGCTGTTGAGTAGAGTCACACTGGATATCATGATTGACTTTGTTCACTCCTTGGTAGATGTTTGGTTTCTGGAATGTTTTGGGTTTTAGATTGGGCACCTTCAGGGTCCTCTGCTAGAAGGAAGCCCAGATTGAAAATTGCATCCTACATCGCCAAATGGAATCACGAACTACACCAGAGGGGATCCATAATCTCACTACTGAGTGTGTGAAATCAGAGATGAATTCTATTTGGTCAATGTCCTGTGTTGTCAAATTGCGCAACTCGGGAACATCTCCAAAGAGATTCAATACACTCTGGCGATTCAAATCAAAGATTGGAAAATTCCCTTCTCTACATTTTAGGATCAAGGTATGGAAGCTCACACGGCATGGATGCAAATGGCGTGAAACTGACTGTACATGTTGTTTCCGTGGCATCCATTGTAATTGTGAAGTGTCAGCGCTTGTGCTAGGATGCGCGCAACGCACATCCTCCTGCATGTGTTGCCCAGTATAAAGAGGAGTAAGTAAAATCTGACCACTACTTGCGGCCACAGCAGGAGGAATAGTGTTCTGCACCCTAGCCATGCTAGTCAGCAAATATTCATCCACCTTCTCTTTAAAGTTCTCAAACACATCTTGTGAAGGTGATACACCTGATATGTGTGCATGGGCTTAGGGGCCAGAGACGACAGATTTTTTAGAAGTGGGCACAGTGATAAGCACGGGAGCTAAGACACTTTGAACTGTCGGGACTGGTAAGCACGTAGTAGGCTGAGCAAAAAGTGGTCCAAACAGGGTGGTATTTTGTTTCTTTAGTAGGGCAAGATGGTTCTCTGCCTCATTATTTCGATCTATATACAGCACTAATTGTGAGAGCGGTGAGAGTGGACCTCCAAGCAGATCTTTGTTACCTGAGCCAGAAGAAACTGAGGGCACCAAAGGTCGAGATGGTGGGAGAGGAGATACTGGTATTCAGATAGGGGCCTGGTCAGTTGTGACAGCCGCTTTGTATTGTGGAAAATTCTTTTTGGTCAAAGCTTTAAAAAAAGAATTAAGTGTTTTTTTGGTATGTTTGATATTTACCATATTTTTAATTTTTTTTAGCAAGGAAATGGGCTTCTTTTGTGCAGCTTTTGGGTTTCTAACTTTGAGTGCATCTAGGTGGCTTAAGCCTTGGCCTGGTGGTCGCACAGGTGCTGTCACCACGGTCACCCTTTCTGCCTCTATAACACCGGCTTGAGGCGACTGGGCAATTAGGACCAGACTTTGAATTGGAAGTGGGGAAGGACTCCTATTTGTGATGGGCCGTATAATACCAGACATCAGTGGTAAGGCACAAACTCTTCCAGGCACCTCCTGACGCGAGGTGTATGCTCGTGCATTAGACTTTGCAGAGGTATAGACATCACCATATTCTACTGAATTATCCCCAACATTGGGTTCAGTAGGCAAAATAACACTCTTAGACTTTATGGACATGTAATGCGCTGATAACCACTTCGTTAAATCGTCAAGCTGTTTTGATTGGTGAGAAACCTTTGTATCAAGTGACTCAAAGAGTTTACACAAACTCATGATAGTAGTATTGATGGCAATGAGAGCTGGTTAATCATAGATGAATGTTGTAAATATAAATCTGCTGGTACTGTTTTAGTTATTCTGGGTAACTAAGAAGCAGAGCAGAAGAATGTAACATAGAGGTGCAAATATCTACCTGGGATTGAGAATGGGTTGCATTGACCTCACTGACATGAGCGCCTTCACTGCACTGGTGATTGTCCCTCCATAATATTGGGAATTCGCATTGGATTGCATGAATGGACAAACCAATTTGATCATGCGCCAATGGAGGGAAGTTAATGGGAGAGATGACAATGCGTGCGGAAGAGAGGCAAGGAGCAAGGTTTGGTAGACGCTAACATTGTAGTATCAGAAAGTGGTTGCGAATTTTTTAATCTTGCGCATGGCGTATTTTCCAAAGCTGACATATTATTTACTTCTGGGCAGCTAGATTTGTTATTGCTGCCAAGATGAGACATCGACATAGACGATATAGATAGAATAGATTCATGTATCTGTGCATCAAAAGTACATTTAGGTTTTGGGCAAGAGGTCACACACGCTGGGGTGATAGAAGTAGCAGTATAAAATTCTTGAAGGGGATGTCCCAAATCAACCTGACTTGATTGATGCTGTTGTTCCGACATTAGTTTTAAAGGAGGACAATTAGGCGGCATACTTGTTGTTAACTTATATGCCATTGTTGTACCCAGTCACAATAAACAAAACACAAAGCACAAAATAAAACTGGTAACAAACCAGCAGCCAGAAAGCCAACAAAAATGGGACAAAAGAATAAATGAAGTTAAACCAGCTAATAAGCACTAATTATATGATCGACAAATACATTAGGGGAAAACACTGCTTGTGTCTTACTCTAGTAAGAGTAACGATTCACAATTCACAGAGGGCTCACAGATGACAATTATTACCATGAGAGCGAGATGTAAGGTTTAAGGCACCGCTCCACCGCACCACCGCGGCTAAGCGGACAAGTGGTACTCTCCCAGTACTACCGGAAGTGCGCGCACGCTGTGCGCAAGCGTCCTTGTGTTATGGGAAATGGATGATGACGTGAAAGAGGGCGTCTCCAATTTCCTAAGAGGAAAGGAAAATAACTCAATCAGTCAGTGCACGAAGAGCTCGGTGGAACAGGAGCTCAGTGGGCACAGGTGGGCACAACAGGGCACAATAACAAAGTCCACAGTCACCTCCAGGTCCTTGGGGCAGGCACGGGCGAGCGGCAAAGCGCAGGCAGCAGGAAACAAACAGCAGAAGCCAGCAAATCCAGTAGTAGAGTAGCCGAGGAGCAGAATGCTGCGGACAAGCGGTACTCTCCTGGTACTCCCGCAAGTGCGCATATTTGAGAAACCAAGAAAACACAGAGACAAATCCAGATCCCCGATTAAGTAAATTGACCCTCAGGATATGTCTTCAACTAAATAATTCCCTATCTTCTTACTATTCCCCAGTCATATGTTCATCCTGGTTGTTTTTTTTTATATATCTTACTTCGATAGGGCTCATTGTTCAGTACTTACTTAATCAGCTCTGTCTAAATCATAGCTTTATGGAGTACTGTCTTGTTTCTTCCTATGGCAGTTCCAAACGATTACTTGATTTTGAATTCTTATATATTGTTGTTCAGTTGCTTATTTATGAATTTGTATGCATTATTCATCATTGTATTGACCAATTGTTTGTTCTCATTGTCTCTTCCCTTTCTTTTTGTGTTTCCCTCATCCTTCCCGATTATTTGCCTCATGTGGTTTATCTTTATATCAGCTGGTTTGGCCATTAGCAGTTCTAAGGTACCATTGAGCTACATGCTTACGTGCAAACTGAATGCCCAGATATTATATGTTACATACCATGCTTGTTATCATATGTTTAACTATTGACGATAATGAGTGTAAAAATAATGCTCTGGAAAGTTAAAGGACTTAATGATCCTAATAAAAGACAAAGGGCCTCATTCCGAGTTGGGCGCAAAGGGATTACCGCCACCGGTAAGGACACCGGTGCCAGTAAACTCTTCTCACCCTACTACGAGTTCCCTTAGCGGTCCCTGGTCTGACCAGGCGTTATGGACGGGACACGTTAAGAGAAATCACAGCCAATAACGGCCAATAACAGCCAATAACAGCCAATAACGGTACCACAATTTGCGGTACCGTTATTAGCTACTTCTCCATTCCCAATGAATCCTATGGGGGCTCAAATGGGAATGGGGAATGGTTTGATGAACGGGGACTTACCGGTCCTGCCAAGGTCGGACTGGACCTGCAAGTCCCCCTTTCACAAAACCAGAGTTGATACCGGTATGGGAGGCAGTCATGGCGCATATAGCGCCATGACTACCTCCATACTCGGAATGAGGGCCAAAGATGTCTTAGCCACCTAGGGAGAAATAATCCAGCCATTGTGTGCATTCAAGAAACCCACTTAGAATCCATTGAAGAAAATAATAAATCGACCAAATTATGGGTAAAGCATGTGTTTATTGAACCAGTAATTGGCAAAAAGGGAGGAGTTGCTATCCTTATTCATAAGAAAACCTCTTTTCAATTGCTTGATGAACAACATAAGAGGGGCTTATTCCTAGTCCCATGAAGCATGATCGTGTGCTTCCTCTTCTGAAGAAGCCCTCTCTTGATCCGGCCGTGCTGGCAAACATCTGTCCTATCTCCCTCCTTCCGTCCCTGATGAAGGTTCTAGAGGCTCTTGTCCCTCCCCTTCTGTCATCTTTTTTGGAAACATCTAGGTTCTTTGATATATTCCAGTCCGATTTTCGACCAGGAGAGGAACCAAATCAGTTCTCAACTCTGTGCTCGATGACCTGACCTGCCTAGTCGGTCAGGGCGGAGTGGGAGCTCTTCTCCTGCTGGATCTGTCTGTGGCATTCGACACAGTGGATCATTCCACTCTGATCTCCCGTCTGTCGAATGCTTGCCTCGGGGGGCAAGTGTTGAGCTGGTTTGCTGCCTTCTTGGCGGACCGGTCCCAGTCAGTTGTTTTGCCTAATTTCTGTTCTGAATCTATTTCATTGTTTTTGGGGGAAAGGAAGAGGGCAGGGGAGGTAAGGAGGCCATCTGGGGAGCGCTGGCATAGATGAGCGGAGCACTTGGTGAGCGCCTGTGGGGCAGGAGAGCATTTATTTTCAGCTGCTTTGCGATATTCGTGTCTATATCCAGGGCTAGAAAGGACTTCATATACCCACTAGTAAGCGTATTTCTGTGCCTATGGCTATACATTTTAGGGTGTCAGTATTTTATTTCTTTTTAAAAGCTATTTCTATAGGTATAGTGATGTTGGGGATGAAAATTCACTGGCCATGCATTGTCAGTGACGCGGTAGGTATTTGGGAATCTTCTGGTTGTATGTTTTCAGACTTTCGTACCTGTAAGAGTATGGAGAAAAAAATAGTTTCAAAAAATGAATACAAAAAGGTGCCACCCTACTCTAGTTTTAGATTCCCAATATGCTGTTGTTTGGTCTGTGCATTGTCACTCATGCTCCTATATCTTGTGACTATTACATGTTTCCCTACCTAGTTTACTGTCATGTATTATTCTCTGTTTTGTTTTACTTCAGCTACTTTACATTACCACATGAGCTGTGTTGTACTGTTTTGATCTTTTAAGTTCTATTGCATTTTAAAAGCTTAAGTGAGCCCCTTCCCCCTATAACTCATAATTTCTTACCGTGGTTATAATAAAAGTCAATGAACTGTAGCCGTGGGTATGATACAAAGAAATGTTTTTCGTTATTATTTTATAGTATTTGTAATTTTATATGTGATAAGTAGTGCCTAAAAGGACTGTTTTGGGGTACACTGTGTGTAGTATTTTAACACATTTGGAGTACTGTTTTGATGTTAAGAGGGAACACACCATTTCCTTCATCAGTTAGGTGTTATCCATCATTCCTATAAAAACTGCCCATGAAGAACTGTATGTTGTTGTTTAAAATCCATAATTGGTTTTGGTCTCTCATGAATGCTGAAACTACTTTATTGACATGTCTCCGTGATTACTCAATTTTACGATTAGATCTGGTGGTCCATCTCCATTTTTGCCTCTGAGTCAAATTGGAAAAGATGAAGATGGTGTGAGGAAATAGCTCCTTTAGTATTCCCATGTCTTGTTTCATGATTAAATCAAGGAACATACCTCGTACATTCCCGAAATCATTGCCTCCAAAATGTATTAGTATGACGTCGGGCTGCGCTGTACTTCTCAGACTGAAAAATGTTGGAAAAATACCCTGCAATCCAAACCATTTAATCGTACCAGCCATGATATCTGCAGTCTTTCTTTGTTTCCAGGAAACTTATTCCTAATTTGAATTTCTAGAAGTTTGTATGAGATGGGTATGTATGATGTGCGTGTTTTGAAGTTTGTAATTGGTTGATGGTACTGTTGTAATTATCCACGCTATCCAGCAGCCATCCGGTGCGCAGCATTGCTACCGGCGGGTAGATGTGTTCCACTGTCCAGCTGTGGCTATATTAGGGCAAATGGAATGTTGTGTGTTTGTGGACGTGTGTTAGCCGCGGCTATCCGTCATTTTGGGTGGAGTAGCATCATAGATGCATTGATTGTTTTGGGGTATAGGGAGAGACCAGGGGAGTGGAGTAGGACCATTGTAAGTGGATGGGGGGGGGGCTGAAACTCACTTTAGGCATACTTGTTTGTAGTTTGGGGGAGTGGAAATAAATGTTGTATTTGTAGTTTTTTCACATAGCTAACAGCAAACACTCATCTGTGGCTTTTCTATAGCCACGTCTATAAAAAAAAAGGCATGTGCGCTCAAATCCCTCTTGCAATGTTGGCATACCCTCAATTAGGTTCACTATGGCCTTCCACTCAAAAAAATATCATTCAGCATTCTCAATGTCTTTTGAAACAGCTATCCATGGTGGACATCCCTCAGCCGGGTTCACACTTGTCCTCACAATGTTCAGGGTACATCATTGCTTCCCCTCAATTCACAGGCATCCTTATGTCGGGTTCACATTTGGCAATTTCACAGTTCCTTCAGTTTTGCATCCCTCTTTCGGGTTAATGTTTGCCAGTTTCACAGTTCACTCACCTTTCTCCAATATGTCAAAGACTTTCGAGTCTACGAGGGGTTTTACTCGACCCTCATAGGACCACTTTGACACTTGTCTCCGGCCTCTCTTAAGGCCTCTTGGCTTTCATAGTTTCAACAAAACAAAAACACAACCCCAAAAAGGCTTCAGTTAGAGTCCATCTGAATTAGCGCCCGGCAACGTCTAACCACTCTGCTTCTGAACCTTTTACTGGGATTTCATTAAAGTTAATTACACACGTTCTTTGTTCAACTAGGTCGCCACCAGCAATCTTGGGCCCAGCACAGTTTGGTTTTACTTTCTATCTTCTTCGACTCACCGGCTGTCAGAGTTTTCTTGTCTTGTGAGTCAAGGAGGGCACCACGGCGGAAGCAATTCCTCCCACTTTGGCTATTAGCAAGGGGATCCCTGTGTGCCATTGACACCTGTCGCACCACATGCCAGCTGGACTTCCCATCTTATGATTTTCCTTTCAGAAGCTTTGCAGGTCTGAGTTGAAAAGGGCAAGGGTAGTTCCCCCTTCGTCGCCCCTCCAGGTCTTGCCGCCTGCCTCTGAAGTTTGAACTGCCGGTCTGGTGTGGCTGTTTCCTCATGAGTTCGGCTTTCCTCATAGTGTGCTCTTGTGCTCTGCCTTTTATCCTTGTGGAGAAGGGAATGGGCTGTTAGGTGTGCATAGTTACTGTCAATTGCCTGACTCTGCCTGACCCTTGTGTTGGGACATGTCAGGTAAATAGCTCTGGTGTTAATCCATTGTTGTTCATGATGTAAGAAAGTGTTTGTGTCAGAAAAGGGGGGTAGAGCTTCTAAGTGTCCTATGGGGTAGAATGGGGAAAAGGGGTTAGAAGGAAGGGGATACCGCGTCTCATCCATCAGTGTCCAACTTCCACTCCCCGAGTACCACCAATCCAGTGGATCCTCCCACACTGGTCCACCCCCAAGAACAGGATCCAATAGCGATGGCCGTGTCCTGGCCACCTGGATGACAGATCCCCGGAGACTAGCAAGTGACACACATTCAGGTTTCTCACAGTTGGGTACAAAATATATCTCTGTGAGTTTCATTGTATGTTATTGGTTTTTGGTACTTTTCTATTTCTGTAGGTGTCTGTGATAGGTTGTGTTGAATATGTGTCATCCGTTTTAGTAGTTTTATTAGTATATAGTCCTCTTTTTTGGCATTCATTTTGGAAAGTGTAAAAGCCACCAATTTCTGCAGTTTTATCATTTTGATTACAGAACTCCTGCTGTGCACATGGCAGGAGTGTGGCTGATGTGAAAGTAATTGTTAATACATGTTTACACATTTTAAGGTGTATTTGCAGTCTTGTGTGTGTTAATTATGTTAACCACTGCCATTATCTGGTTTTCTTTGACATTTTATTCATCTGCTTTGATTCTGAGGCTGTTTGTTTGTAATGCTGGATTAAAGTTGGATTATTTGTATTAATTTTCTGATTGGGTTTTGTTTTGTTGTAGCTGCATCATTTTTATCATCCCAGTGGACTTGCACCAGATGTTGTACAGTTAACATCTGTGAAAGGCCAACCTAAATTCAAAACATAGTGGTACAGATGGAGATGGGAGCAGCACAACTGTAGAAAGTTCATAAAAAATCTTCTTTGGGAATCTCTCTAGCATTTTTGATGATTCATGAAATGGTGTGCTCCAGTTTTGCAGGTATTTTAAGTATCTGCCTGTTGGTGGCAACAAGTTTAATGTGTGGAGTTTAATTCTGCACAACCACTGCTCAAACCTTGCTTTTTTATGGAGGTAAAGCTGAAGCCTATCACAGTAGCTCAGATTCCAAGTTTAATTATCCCACCCTATTCTTGTGTTGTTGAAGTTTACTTACCCTACCGCATGTGTTCTATTATAATTACTTAGTATAATTTCCGCTGTTTATTTTTACTCAGTTTATATATTGCTGTTTCATTCTTTGTTCTCCAAGCTCACTTATCCCACCCTATTGTCCCTTGTGCTGCAAGTTTACTTAACCTTCCCTATCCTCTGTCTTGCAACCACCCAGTGTGATGTCCTTTGTTTATTCTCACCCATTTTATATAGCCCTGTTTGTCGATTGTAGTGGTAGTTTGTATACCTTTGTACAATGAGGTGTGGATGATGAATATCAATCAATACTGTGTTTTGACCACTGATAGGTCATAAAAATCATACAAATACACAGAAAAGGCAATAAAATACATCAATAGGATACAACCAAGGCAATATAAAACATGCTAGGAGTAAAAAGAATGCACATTATAAAAGATAAAATAAAATTATGCTGGCTGATACAGTTCATAAAACAAGCCCTCCAGCGGCCATCTGCTTGAGTCGCTTCCCCCCTGCCAACAACAGAAAGTGACCCATGGCCTAGAGCACACCAGAAACACCAACCAGACAGAAACGCAACACCAAAGATGCCCTGTTAGAATTAGAGAGCATAACCAGAGGTAGCAAATATTTCTTCCTCGCATGCTTATAGGCTGGACAGGAAAAAACAAAGTGCTCAATGCTTTCAACCACACTAGGGCGATGTGGACAAGTGGCCAGATAGGACGCACTCCAAGAATGCTTGGGAGAGGCCAAAGGCAGCATGCCAATGTGCATCTTCATGTACAAGGCCCTCATTATTTTAGTGGGCATGAAATCCTGGTAACATTCAAACCTTGTGGTTAATTTTCTTGCCAAGTAGGGCGCTAGAATGGCTGAGCATGCAAGGATTGCTGTAGTCTCTTTCTACATCTAATCCTAGAGTTCTTCTTGAATAATTATTTGATGTTCCTCGTTATGAATTGGGATGCAGCCAGCTGACAACTCTCTGCAAATCACCCAAAACCAAGGTATGCTTGGCCCACCCGGGTAAGCCAGAACATCACTGACCACTCTCCTATATTGAGCCAGTTTACCACTGGACAATAGTCTAGCCCAGAGGAACATTGGCATCAGCAAAGATATAGACCCAATACTCTGCAGGCCCAAACCCACAATACCAGAGCATTTGGTGCACTCACACAGAGCCCGAAGGCTGACTTCGAGGAATTTCTGTTCCGCGGCCTGGAAGTCTGCTAGGTTGCAGATACCCCACAGCTTAGCCCCATACAGAGCTGCCTGCCTTAACTGGCTCTTATAAATGTGCAAGGTTACACTGACTAGACCTGCTCCATGTGCCTGGATGAATCTGGATATGGCCACACAGTTTTAAACCTGCCCGCTTTACCTGTTCCATCCAGATGCAATTGGTCTGTAAACGGACCTCCAAATAGACAAAGCTTACCACCTGGTCAATTGGTCTACGACTCAAAGCCACTTTCAGGTGGAGCTGCTTCTTGGCACGAGGTCTGAACGCCCCATGGACTGAATTTTTGCAAATTATTTTCAAGTCCATTGGCTGTGCAAGATGCCTAAACAATGGCTAATTGCTTCCCTAGCCCCAAGGGGGTCAGGGAAAGCAATACCCTGTCATCAGCAAATAACAGAATGGGGAATTTCTCTAGTACCAAAGATGGGGCTGTCTGTTCGCCCAATAGCAACATGATCACTCTGTTGATAAAGAGGCACAACAGGATCGGGGTAAGAACACAGCCCTGCCGTAATCCACCCTCATTTCTTATTCTTGAGGATACCTGGCCGCCCCTTGAGTACCTAATAACTTCTCCGTTATTACAGGACAGTGACTGGATTGCACACACTATGCCAGATGGCAGGCCTAAATTAGATAGGCAGCCCACACGCCTGCCCTTTGTACACTGTCAAAAGCAGTCTTCAGATCCACAAAGACCGCATAGATCTTCATAGGTATTAGCACAATGTACTTCTGCAATATCTACAAGAGCCGCAGGGCCTGATCAATTGTATTTATTTATTTATTTGGAAGCCGCTGAAAGTCAGTGTACATCGGTTGCCCATAACACTCACACGGCAGGACGACCATCAAGGAACAGGACAAAAGTAGAGCATACAATCAGGCGGCGGGAATCACTTGAAAAGATACATTTTCCTAGGGTGGTCCGCCAGCAAATCTTCCACATGCCATCTCAGGTCGTTGTCTTCCTGTAATCCTGCCATAGCGATGAGTAGTCCACCAAACAATTCTTTCCTCCAGTAACAAAAATAAGGAATTATTGGCTTTGATGCTTTGGTGGTTATAAACATCAATGCACAAGAGCCCTGACCCATCAAGACAACACATTTGGAGTTCCATTAAATTATCAGAGACTATGGGACACATGTTGATTGACTGAAATAGGTCTGCCTTTACCCAAAAAATTAGGCTGCCACTCGGGCAGCCTATCTTCCCCTTTGCTGCTTGAATATGGAAGGATACATACCCCTGTAGATCGTGAGACACAAGCGTCCACATCTCCTGCTTAGTTATCAGATCATGGGAACACACCAGATCTAACCACTCTGAATCAACCAAATGCTTCGTGATGCCTACAATGTTCCATGACGACACTAGGTAGTGCTCTGGGTGGTCCGCCAAGGAGGATGGGGATAATTGAACAGAATTTGAATCACTTGCCAACGCAGTGGAAGGAAAAGCACAAAATGGCTTTGCCTCTGTCAGTCTCCATACCTCATAGCGTGGTCTCCCCTGTCCCCGGGTGACCATAGGGCCTACAAACATCAGTGGGGACATTTCCACCCCCAAGCAACACATTTTCCCTAGTGGGCGCATGGCCCACACCACAATTGTAGATTGGGATGTGCAAATGACCCCCAGGATTGACTGCCTCATGGGCCCCTGCTGATTACTGAACACAGACCGTCAGCTGAAAACTTGACTTAGACAATAGGTCCCTGGGCAAAAATAATAAGGAAGGCACAATAGGGGAGACATATTCAAACAGGTCCCAGTTTGTGACACTAAACCAGTTTGGGAGTTCAACTCACAAAAAGTCTGCACTCGAATTGGCCGAGAGACCCAGAATCTGTTTAGAAAGATCTAACAGGTGAGATCTGTTGGGCTCTCGGCCTTTAGGCAGATTTCCTCAATTTTAACAAGGTTCCCAAAAAACGTCTTTTTGCCATAGTCTCCAGATGAGGAGTCCCCAGACAAAGTTGGGAGCAGAAGGCTAGAGCAGGGAGTGCAGCAGGGAGGGCTTCCCAATGTTGTGTCATGCTGAGTGGCAACGCTGTGCTATCACGTGAACTCCCCGGCACTCACCTGCTCATGTGGTACCCATCTTGGGGTGAGACATGGTTTTAGCTGCCCTTGGGCACATACATTTGTCGAGGGGCCCGCAAAGTATAACTTTCTGCCTAGAAACATCATCCTGGACTCTGGCAAAGAGTTTTGGTTTGTTTGATGGTGCTCCTCTCATTGCACTGGCCCCCTTTGATATTTTTGCAGGCTTCAGCATAGTTGGGCGCAGTTCATCATAGAACTGTTGTTGCACAGTGCTTCCAAGGCGTCGTCTTCGTTGCATGCAGTGATTTTTACAGAGTCTTGAGACAACAAAGAGGATGAGTTTCCAGGCAAGAAGACAGTGTTCCTCTCCTCAAAGTCATATACAGCAATTTTACCATTCTCCGTGGTTGGGGTACTTAGTAAGGCTTCACAATCACCTGGCAGATGTGAGTTAACACCTGCTCGTGGATGATCCCTATAGTTACCACCCTGTGACTGGGCCATAGGCTTGGCCAAATTAACCACCATTTTTGTGGTTATAATTTTCTGAGATGTTATAGGCAGCGCCCCCGTAATATTGTTGCTCCCCTGCCAGATACACGAAACCTCTTCATCATGGCTCATATTGCTGGATGGCTCTGCACTTGCTGCCAGCGCTTCTCCATCTTTATGGTTTCACTCCAGAGGCCCACATGGTGCAAATGCTTGGTTTTCATTTCCCAAAATATTTTATTTGTGCTGTGGTCGAGCCGGATACAGATGTTGCTACTGTGCACAATTTGGATGCTAAAATGTTACACTCTACTGTGATAAGTACTAGTCCCCTAATGATGACCCAAGTCAGACAACCCGGCCCTAGATAGCGAATTCGGGTAAAGACTAACTGGGTCTTAGGTGACTAGTATACCACTGTTACCACTGTAGTCATTGGCAGGCTTTCTTAACCGTTACCAAGCTCTAACATTCCGTTCAAGCCTCTCTCAGACTTCTCCGCTGGTGAGAGGAGCTGATTACTTCTTGAGTACACAGACACAGAACACAGACTACTAGGAGCATGGACAAAAATAACACTGGGGCACTGAGGCACTGGAGTTTGGGAGTACTAAGGAACTAAGGAACTAAGTCAGTTTGGGTCTCCCGGAACTCCATGCCTCACTTATGGTGCCGTTTTACCGGTTTTACCAGTTAAAAACTGGTCATAGCTCCACATCTTCAGGATTCAAAGTCATGGTGTGCAGTGTGAGACCACCCTTCACCTTTTGCCTTTCACTTCATTCTAATGTATGCAGACAAGATATTGAATGAACGTTGAGGTTTCCAAAGTGCAACGGCTTGTTTGAAGGACCCCTCTGTTAAATTTGTCCACATAATTTGTACATGACTTTCTCAATCTCAGTTTGTATTTTGCTGTTAATTTATTGTAGTGACAGTTTTAATACTTTTTTATATTATTGTATGTTTTTTTAAAAATCCAAGTTGTTTTTTTTTTCACAATGACCCAATGATTGGTATGTGCAAAGAGAAAAACAGTGTTGTATGCACACATGTTGTATCTTATATAGTGCATGTGATGCACTGAATACAAGATATGAGGTTCATAAAAACATGTATTAAATTGTGTTTCTTAAAGTGTGTGTGTTATTTAGCTAATTATGTTTTCTTTTTTACAGATAGAAGGATATTATAATTTGTTTAAACATTTTTTTTAACATAGATAAATAACCGCAGCTAAGGTATCGCCCAATGGGGTGTTGAATTTTAGAGGCTCGGTTAACCGCAGACTGACTGTGGAGGGTCATAGCCGTGGTTTTGTTGGCCCATACCCGCGTCTATAGGGCACAATGTGCAAAAAAGTACTGTTTGTACCAGAAATAGTCCTTTTAAGAATTACCTATTATGTATATATGTATAAGAATCTATGTGACTTACTCCCAGCAAGCTTCATATTTTAACCAAGGCATGGCTGTGGGTTTTCTTTTTCTTTTAGTTTGAACACATGATGAATCTTCTTAATTAGCCCAATTTTCTGGATTTTTACTGTCCCTGATTTGTCTTAAATTGTCAATGTACTTTTTCATTAGTTCTACTTCTTTTTCTAACATGAATTAATAGTTGTTTTAATTCTGTTAATGAATCCATGATTAGTTTTGTGGGTAGTTCTTGTGGTGCTTATTGTTTAAATCTTCGTGATACTTCAATGACTTCTTCACCTGTTTGAAACTATTTGAAATATTTTTAAACAATTGAAGCTATAATACATTTGAAAAATATTTGTGTTTGTTGTATAGATATTTAGTAGTAGTTAGATGAACTATACCTGTTTGGTGACTGATATGTGTTCCTTAAAATATTATTGTTACTCTCATTGTACATAACTATAAAGAATGGACTTACACAATCCTGAATGTAGTATATTATCTCCTGGTTTATTTTCTTGAGCATCTTCTTTTTCAATTTCTTCCTCCGTAGGATAATTGTCCTCAAGCCATTCATGTAGTTTTCCATTTTACTGTGGTTGTCAAAAATACTGCTTGTCACCTCAAATATTAAAATAAGCAATGGAGGGAGAGTACATGAGGAGAGAAGGTGGAATTCCTTGTATTTACTTTCTGATTGGTCATTTATTGTTTGTGTGGTGGGCAGCTGCCAATAGGATATCAAGTGCCTCAGATACTGTTCAACTGTTGAACCTATCAGAGAATGTACATTTTTGAGTGATGATTATATATGCCAATAAACCTGTAGATTATATTGTATGATTATATTAAGAGTGTTTCTATATAGTACATTTTTATTGCTTGAGAGTGAGGTGTCGTTTTAGGAGATAGTGTGATTGTTGTGGTGTACTTATTGTTCCATTGGATATTTGAAACATGGTGTCAATTTCAGAAGGAGAAGAATTTCATTGTTTAGAAGACTGTGGAGAATTCAACAATTTTGAGAATAGGGTTCATAGTTATGCTCAGGACATAGTTGTATTGGCTTACAAAGTTTTTTTAGCTCTATAATATTATTTTAGATGGAGTGTTTCAAATTAGAGGTTTATTCTGCAATGGTGGAGAAATATTTTTGACAGGGAGCACAGGTTTTTTTTTCTGTTCAGAAAAAAGAACATTAATTAATCATCTAAAGAAAGAACACAGAGAAATGTTCCAAGATGTGTTTAATTGTAATAGAGCTATAGAGTATTTTTCTGATTGAAAATATATTTTTGGTTATATATTTTTAAAATAATGCAAAGGCTCTTTAAAGAGCCAACCAGAGAACTTTTTAAGTATATTGGAAAAGGAAAATATGTTTGATGCCTTTTTTTAAATAGCCTTGGTTACGAAAGAAACCAAAGAAACCTTGCACCCTGTCAGAGGATGTACAGCCACGAGTACCAGCGAGCCAATGGGACATTGTGTATTTTTTGTGGTTGCAGATGTGGCTATATCTATAGCCTTAACCGCAGGTATAGCAATTCCAATTCTTGTGCACTGATCATGATATTTCATTGATTTTACACTACACAATTCTACGTGTTTTTGATTCTAACCTGGTATGCGTACCTTTTTGTTATTTGAATTTTCACACCTTGTTCATGGGTCTTTTGAATTTTGAGAAATGTCAAAGGTAGCCGTGGCTACTGATGGTTGACCAGATGTGCAGCTACCCATGCTCCAATTGGACATTGTGCTTTCCAGCGGGCTTTGGTAGCAGCAGGTATGAACCCATTGATTGTACTCGCGGTTATAGCTGTTTTTATTTTGGTGCAGTGATGATATTATTTTATGTATGTTTTAGTATAGATTTTTACATGTCTTTCTTTTTGGACATTCTCACTTCAAGACATGTGTGATTTACATTTGAAACTTTGCAAATGTGTTTTTCAGTGCATTTGAAAAATGTACGTGTACTGACAGTCACTGGAGGGTCATCTCAGTGTAACCGGGTTTATAGCCACGGTTATGTAATTTGCCAAATTTTTTCTAAAACATTTTATTTATTTTATTATGTTTCTACATGTACTAGAAAGTATTTTTAGAAGGATTGTTTTGTGGTTTGTTGACTGTTATAGGTTGTAATAAAAATATGTTCGCCATTTTACTTGTTTGTTTTGTACAGTCCTCATTTTGTGGTATTGATTTATGAAAGCTATGAAAGTGACCTTTTTGTGAATTTTTGACATTCTGATTCCAGAACTCAGAGTGTGCAGATGTGCTGTGTTTGGCTATTGTGAAGATCTATTCATTCTTTGTAACAGTAGACGCTCAGTAATTGTGTGTTTTTCTAGATTGTATGTGTAATATGAATTGTTGTTTATATTAGATGAATTAAGTATGTTTAGGGTTCTGAGTTAGTAAAGTTTAAAATTATTATTTGGAAAGCAGGGTTTTCCATATTTTACTTTAGCGTTTTCAGGAGAGTGATTAAGCAGTAGCACATGTTATGCTATGGTTATGTGTGAGAAAAATGTATTTCCAATTAACGGTTGTTCCTCACTGTTTTGTTGTGAAATTGTGAACAAGTTGAAGGCATAGTGGCTAAGGCATCATCATTTGTATTTCAGATTTTCTGCAGTAATCCATCAAATGTGCTTGCCCCTTTTTATATAGGTACGACCTTACAAATTACATGCTTCATGCATATCTTTCTCTTCATATATGCATGCTTTATCATGAATTGTTGGGTTGTGAAAGAATTGGTTACTGTGGTGTATAAGATTAGGTCACTTTTCATTCAGGTTTATCATCCAAGAAATGTACTGTGCCAACCACAGATATATCACAACCTGACAAACTCAATGCCCCCCTAGTGAAACTCTTCTTTGCTCATCCAATTGCTACTATATGAACTGCTCAATTCAATCCCACATTACTCAAACACTAAGAGCAGAGCTGTACATGGGTCATTCTTGTATACTGTAGTATTGCCACTGTCATAAAATTGTTGCATTATGTAGCTCAGCTACATACAATTTCCTCCCCAACAATATACGTGAAATTGAGTCTAACATTTTGGAGACAGATTCAAAAGTAGGCTCCATCACTTCATTGTATGTAGAACAGTATAGGTAGTATAGTGTGCCGTACCAGTGCATGCACAAGTCTAACCTATGTGGAAGACAAAACAAAATGTTGGTAGTCATTTATAAATGATAAACAGCAACCATATCTGGCAGTTTTACAATTTGCTTGGAAATGGTGTGCTTTGGAAGGGCAGGAACCGACTTGGGTTGCATGCTATGTAATCACATATGCTGTTATACAATGCACAGACTTAAGAAGATGTCAAATGAATGGGGGTGTATAGTATTTACTATTGTCTAACAAGTAGCATACCTCTACCCGTGAAAAATATTACAGCAGTGTTTGTGCTTCAGAGTTGGATATCAAGCTCTTCCGTATTATCTTACAGTAGAAACTGCTTTCGTGTCAGATTTGTGGTAATGTTTGAATGTGGCCATAAATATGACAAGTCTTATGATGGAGTGCAACTGATCAATGCTACCTTGTTGATGTTGGTAAATGTTCTTTTCTTATTTGTGGTAATTTATGGAATCTGCCACCTTGCAGGGAAAGTGAACTTGGACTGCTAAGTTTCCAGTAAACATTTCTTCTCTTTAGAAGTGGTTTGGGAATTGTACTCTGAAGTTTGGTTACAGTATGACAGGTATTACTGAATAAATGTTCACTGCGATGGGGCAAAAGCAATATTGATGAGGTTAATTAGGGTAGCTTTCTGAGGCACTTGGCCATTCAAACTGTAGTGAGAGTGGGGATGGGCAGTGGAGGGAGGACACCTGGTGATATCTTTTGTTGAGTAGCAGTAGAAACGATTAGTTTGTAGGTGAAATGCAGGATAGTGGGTCAGGCCATTGGGTCTATATAGTCTGAACAGATAAAAACAGATGAGGCCCTTGTCTCTGCATGTCCTTACACATCTTATGATGGAGTGCAGCTGATAAATGCTAACTTGGTTTTGATGTTAGCAAATGTGTTTTCCTTATTTGTGGTAATTCTTGGATTTTGTCATTTTGCAGTGAAAGTTAATTTCAACTGGTAAGTTTCCAGTGAACATTTCTTCTCTTTAGAAGTGGTTTGAAAATTGTACTCTGACGTTATAGTTACAGTATGCCAGGTAGCACTAAAGAAATGTTCACTGGGAGTGGGGCAAGGGCAATCCCGATGAGGTTTAGTAGGGTAGCTTTCTGGGGCTGCCCAGGGTACTTGGCCATTGAAACTCTAGTGAGAGTGGGGATGGGTAGTGGAGGGAGGGCACACATGGTTATATCGTTTTATGAGTAGCAGTAGTAATGATTTGTTTTTTAGTTGAAATACAGGCTAGCGGGTCAGGTCATTGGCCCTATAAGGCCTGACCCACTATGGTTAAGTTGCTGTTTCCATAGGAAGAGCACTTTTTGGGCGGCTTATAACTTCGCTCCTCCTGGACGAATCCTCACCAAACTTTGCAAAAAAAGTATATGGCCCACTCGGAATTTTGCAAAGTTTGGTGAGGTTTGGTCCAGGGGCAAAGTTATAGGGGGGGTCCCAAAACTTTTTTTCCCATAGACATAATGGGAAAAAACTTTGCTCACGCCTACAGCCCAAACCGCTGGATGGATTTACACCAAATTTGCGGCAGGAGCGGCGGCTTGGTCCCGAAAGCATGATTTTTTTATTTGGTGTAAATCCATCCAGTAGTTTTTTTAAAATGTCAAAAATGTAAGTGAAAAAAATTACTGACACCGTGTCCGCTTCGCGGACACACTTCACTGTTCGCTCCGCAGACAGGACAGGGATTGGGCAAGCGTCTTGCGTGATGTCCGCGGATATGTGACGTGCTCTGCCATTGGCTGCGGTGAAGCTTGCAGTGCGTCGTATTTTGAAAGACGCCCGCCATCTTTGTTTATCGTTTGCATGAGAGCCGAGGAGCGGGATCTGCCAGTGGGGGGTGGGGGGTAACAGGGGAGATACGGGGCATTAGCAGAGGGTGGGGGGAACTTCAGGTAGACACGGGGCATGAGCTGGGGCTGGGGGGGAACAGGGGAGACACGGGGCATGAGCGGGGGTGGGGGGAAATGGAGGGAGACATGGGGCATGAGCAGGGGATGGGGGAACAGGGGAGACACGAGACATGAGCAGGGGGTGGGGGAACGGTAGGGAGACACTGGGCATGGATGGGGCTGGGGGGTAACAGGAGAGACACGGGGCATGAGCGTTCCCTCCCTCCCGTTCCCCCCTACCCCCTGCTCATGCCCCGTGTCTCCCCTGTTCCCCCAACCCCCACTCATGCCCCGTGTCTCCCTCCTTTTCCCCCCACCACCTGCTCATACCCCGTGTCTCCCCTGTTCCCCCAACCCCCACTCATGCCCCGTGTCTCCCTCCTTTTCCCCCCACCACCTGCTCATACCCCGTGTCTCCCCTGTTACCCCCCACCCCCCACTCATGGCCAGTGTCTCCCTCCCTTTCCCCCCCACCCCCCCTCATGCCCCATCTCCCCTGTTCCCCCAAGCCCCCGCTCATGCCCCGTGTCTCTGTCCTTTCCCCCCACCCCCGCTCATGCCCTGTGTCTCCCCTGTTCCCCCCCAACCCCCCTCATGCCCCATGTCTACCTGAGGTTCCCCCACCCCCCGCTCATGCCCTGTGTCTCCCTCCTTTTCCCCCCAGCCCCCGCTCATGCCCGGTGTCTCCCCTGTTCCCCCCACCCTACGCTCATGCCCCGTGTCTCCCTCCTTTTCCCCCACCCCCTGCTCATGCCCCGTGTCTCCCTCCTGTCCCCCCCACCCCGGCTCAATGCCGTGTCTCTCTTCTGTTCCTCCACCCCCCACTTACGCCATCGCCACATGGTGGCCTGCGGAGGGCCGAGGAGTGGGATCTGCCGCCGGCACAGTAAGCTCATGCCCATGTCTTCCCTCCCATTCCCCCACCCCCCGCTCATGCCACGTGTCTCCCCTGTTCCCCCCCACCCCCCGCTCATGCCCCGTGTCTCCCTCGCGATCCCCCACCCCCCGCTCATGCCCCGTGTCTCCCTCCCGTTCCCCCCACCCCACGCTCATGCCCCGTGTCTTCCCTGTCCCCACCCGCTCATGCAGGGGAGACACGGGGCATGAGCGGGGGTTGGGGGGGAAAAGGAGGGAGACACGGGGCATGAGCGGGGGTTGGTGGGGGGAAAGGAGGGAGACACGGGGCATGAGCAGAGGGTGGGGGGAACAGGGGAGACATTGGGCATGAGCGGTGGGTGGGGGGAACGGGAGGGAGACACTGGGCAATGGCGGTGGGTGGGGGGAACAGGGTAGACACGGGGCATGAGCGGGGGGTGGGGGGGAAAAGGAACATGAGGGAGATACGGGGCATGAGCGGGGGGTGGGGGGAACCTCAGGTAGACACGGGGCATGAGCTGGGGCTGGGGGGGGAACAGGGGAGACACGGGGCATGAGCGGGGGTGGGGGGAAATGGAGGGAGACACGGGGCATGAGCAGGGGATGGGGGAACAGGGGAGACACAAGACATGAGCAGGGCTGGGGGAACGGTAGGGAGACACTGGGCATGGATGGGGCTGGGGGGTAACAGGAGAGACACGGGGCATGAGCGTTCCCTCCCTCCCGTTCCCCCCTACCCCCTGCTCATGCCCCGTGTCTCCCCTGTTCCCCCAACCCCCACTCATGCCCCGTGTCTCCCTCCTTTTCCCCCCCACCACCTGCTCATACCCCGTGTCTCCCCTGTTCCCCCAACCCCACTCATGCCCCGTGTCTCCCTCCTTTTCCCCCCACCACCTGCTCATACCCCGTGTCTCCCCTGTTACCCCCCACCCCCCACTCATGGCCAGTGTCTCCCTCCCTTTCCCCCCCACCCCCCCCATGCCCCGTCTCCCCTGTTCCCCCAAGCCCCCGCTCATGCCCCGTGTCTCTGTCCTTTCCCCCCACCCCCGCTCATGCCCTGTGTCTCCCCTGTTTCCCCCACCCCCCCTCATGCCCCATGTCTACCTGAGGTTCCCCCACCCCCCGCTCATGCCCTGTGTCTCCCTCCTTTTCCCCCCAGCCCCCGCTCATGCCCGGTGTCTCCCCTGTTCCTCCCCACCCCCTGCTCATGCCCCGTGTCTCCCTCCGTTCCCCCCACCCTACGCTCATGCCCCGTGTCTCCCTCCTTTTTCCCCACCCCCTGCTCATGCCCCGTGTCTCCCTCCTGTCCCCCCCACCCCGGCTCAATGCCGTGTCTCTCTTCTGTTCCTCCACCCCCCACTTACGCCATCGCCACATGGTGGCCTGCGGAGGGCCGAGGAGTGGGATCTGCCGCCGGCACAGTAAGCTCATGCCCATGTCTTCCTCCCATTCCCCCACCCCCCGCTCATGCCACGTGTCTCCCCTGTTCTCCCCCACCCCCCGCTCATGTCCCGTGTCTCCCTCGCGATCCCCCACCCCCTGCTCATGCCCCGTGTCTCCCTCCCGTTCCCCCGCCCCACGCTCATGCCCCGTGTCTTCCCTGTCCCCACCCGCTCATGCAGGGGAGACACGGGGCATGAGCGGGGGTTGGGGGGGAAAAGGAGGGAGACACGGGGCATGAGCGGGGGGTGGTGGGGGAAAGGAGGGAGACACGGGGCATGAGCAGAGGGTGGGGGGAACAGGGGAGACATGGGGCATGAGCAGTGGGTGGGGGGAACGGGAGGGAGACACGGGGCATGAGCGGTGGGTGGGGGGAACAGGGTAGACACGGGGCATGAGCGGGGGGTGGGGGGGAAAAGGAAAAGGAGGGAGATACGGGGCATGAGCGGGGGGTGGGGGGAACCTCAGGTAGACACGGGGCATGAGCTGGGGCTGGGGGGAACAGGGGAGACACGGGGCATGAGCGGGGGTGGGGGTAAATGGAGGGAGACACAGGGCATGAGCAGGGGATGGGGGAACAGGGGAGACACGAGACATGAGCAGGAGGTGGGGGAACGGTAGGGAGACACTGGGCATGGATGGGGCTGGGGGGTAACAGGAGAGACACGGGGCATGAGCGTTCCCTCCCTCCCGTTCCCCCCTACCCCCTGCTCATGCCCCGTGTCTCCCCTGTTCCCCCAACCCCCACTCATGCCCCGTGTCTCCCTCCTTTTCCCCCCACCACCTGCTCATACCCCATGTCTCCCCTGTTACCCTCCACCCCCACTCATGGCCAGTGTCTCCCTCCCTTTCCCCCCCACCCCCCCTCATGCCCCGTCTCCCCTGTTCCCCCAAGCCCCCGCTCATGCCCCGTTCTCCGTCCTTTCCCCCCACCCCCCGCTCATGCCCCGTGTCTCCCCTGTTCCCCCAACCCCCCGCGTCACCCTCCTTTTCCCCCCACCCCCTGCTCATGCCCTGTGTCGCCCTCCAGCACCCCCCACCCCCTGCTCATGCCCCGTGTCTCCCTCCTGTACCCCCCACCCCCTGCTCATGCCCTGTGTCTCCCTCCTGAACCCCCCACCCATGCCCGGTGTCTCCCTCCTGTTCCCCCACCCCCCGTTCATGCCCTGTGTCTCCCTCCCGTTCCCCCCACCCCCCACTCATGCCCCATGTCTCCCTCCTGTACCCCCCATTCCCCGCTCATCCCCAGTGTCTCCCTCCCGTTCTCCCATACTCCCGCTCATGCCCCGTGTCTACCTCCTGTACCCCCCACCCCCTGCTCATCCCCCATGTCGCCCCTGGTACCCCCCACCCCTGCTCATGCCCCGTGTCTCCCTCCTGTACCCCCCACCCCACTCATACCCTGTGTCTCCCTCCTTTTTCCCCCACCCCCCGCTCATGCCCCGTGTCTCCCCTGTTCCCCCTCACCCCCCGCTCATGTCCCGTGTCTCCCTCCCGTTCCCCCCAACCCCCCGCTCATGCCCCGTGTCTCCCTCCTGTACCCCCCACCCCCTGCTCATGCCCTGTTTCTTCCTCCTGTACCCCCCCACCCATGCCCCGTGTCTCCCTCCTGTTCCGCCCACCCCCTGTTCATGCCCCGTGTCTCCCTCTCGTTCCCCCCACCCCCGCTCATACCCTGTCTCTCCCTCCTGTACCCCCCCACCCCACGCTCATGCCCCGTATCTCCCTTCTGTTCCCCCCAGCCCCCGTTCATGCCGCGTGTCTCCCTCCCATTCCCCCCTAATGCCCCGTGTCTCCCCTGTTCCCCCACCCACTGCTCATGCCCCGTGTCTCCCCTGTTCCCCCCACCCCTGCTCATGCCCTGTGTCTTCCTCCTTTTCCCCCCACCCCCGTGCATGCCCCGTGTCTCCCCTGTTACCCCTCACCCCCGCTCATGCCCAGTGTCTCCCTCCTGTTCCCCCCAACCCCCGCTCAAGCCCCATGTCTACCCTGTTCCCCCCACCCCCCGCTCATGCCCTGTGTCTCCCTCCTTTTCCCCCCACCCCCCGCTCATGCCCTGTGTCCCGTGTCTACCTCCCATTCCCTCCACCCCTGCTCATGCCCTGTATCTCCCCTGTTCCTCCCCACCCCCCGCTCATGCCCCGTGTCTCCCCTGTTCCCCCCCACCCCCGCTCATGCCCCGTGTCATCTATTGAAAAGGACGTTATGGTTACGTTGCACTAATAAAAACCTATGATATTCAGTAAAAAAAATGTGTTAAAGGGATGTTATGGATAAGTTGCACTAATAGAAACCTATGAAATTCAATGAAAAAACTTTGTTAAAGGGACGTTATGGTTAAGTTGCACTAATAAAAACCTATGAAATTCAATTTAAAAACTTTGTTAAAGGGACGTTATGGTAAAGTTGCACTAATAAAAACCTATGAAATTAAGTAAAAAAATGTTGTTAAAGGGACGTTATGGTTCCAAGTAAAACCGAAAAACCCCTGAAATTTGCCAGTTATGGTAAGCTAAGCAACCATAACTCGCGCCACCACCGTGCATTGCTAAGACTAACACCCAGCACATCAAAGATGACATCACAAATGTCATTGATGACTTCACTGAAATGCACTCTGTCCGACTCCAAGTAGGATCTTCCGAAGTGGTGTTGCAGACCGGAATGAAGGATGTAGCTGGAAGAGGTGCTGTCTCAAAACAGCGGGGATCTGTAGCAAACGTGAAGCCCGAAGACGTGGCTGGTAACCAATGCAGCCCGGCAGGACACAG